>NC_142931.1:139819542-139844542 GCF_046866305.1 Octopus bimaculoides
TATTTTGCTTACGTACGTTTAACCATTGCGTTATTTTGCATCCTCTGCAGTGGGTGTTCTAAGCGCAACTGGATACTGAACCAAAACAATTCACCGGGGGAACATTTTTATTTCCTTATACTTACACAAATCAAATGCTCATATATACGATATATACCACCTATACACATACAGAGATGGGGGGCACACCACACACGTATTTATGCTTATATGTATATGCTATTCTATATTTACAGCTAAATATAATTATAGATTATAATGACACACACGTGTACATGTATACACGTAAGCGCGTTTTGGGTTTACATATCTTCAATCTGACCATATCGAATAACTCGTTCAAATAAGTCAGCGGGAAGGTGAGAGAAAATAGATTAGATGAAACTATAGATTTCATTGATAGCATATGGTAGAAATTATCTCATATTTGCATTCATGGCAGCCACAGATTTAAGGTTCCCTATGACGATATTACTAGTACATATTATTATTATTGTTGTTGTTGTTATAATTTTTATCATTATTATTATTATCATTATTATTATTATTATTATTGTTATTATTATTATTATTATTATTACTATTATTTTATCATTATTATTATTATTGTTGTTGTTGTTGTTGTTGTTATTATTTTATCATTATTATTATTATTATTGTTGTTGTTGCTGTTATTATTTTATCATCATTATTACTATTATTATTATTATTGTTGTTTTTATTATTTTATCATTATTATTATTGTTGTTGTTGTTGTTGTCATTATTTTATCATTATTATTATTATTATCATTATTATTGTTGTTGTTATAATTATTATTATTATCATTATTTTTATCATTATTAATATTATTGTTGTTTTTTATTATTTTATCATCATTATTACTATTATTATTATTATTGTTGTTTTTATTATTTTATCATTATTATTATTGTTGTTGTTATTATTTTATCATTATTATTATTATCATTATTATTGTTGTTATAATTATTATTATTATCATTATTTTTATCATTATTAATATTACTGTTGTTATTATTTTATCATTATTATTATTATTATTATTATTATTATTATTATTATTATTATTGTTAGCTTCATTGACATTATTATTGTTGATGTTTTGTTATTAATAACGTAGTAGTCGCAACAGCAGTAATAGTGATGGTGATGGTGTTGGTGGCGGTATTTACTGCTGGTACCTGACGTGTTAGTAGTAGTGGTAGTATTGGTAGTGGTAGTAGTTGTGATGGTGGTGGTGGTGGTGGTGGTGGTGGTGGTGGTGAAGGTTACGATGATGATGATGATGGTGGGAGTGGCGGCGGCGGTGGTGGTGGTGGGGTCCTGGTAGTAGTGGTGGTGGTAGAGATGATGATGATGATGATGGTGCTGGTGGTAGTAGAGTGAACAAATGTGGCAGCTATATTGTCCGACGATGGTGATGGTGATGGTACTGATGGTGATGGTGATGGTGATGATGATGATGATGATGATGATAATGACGACGATGATGATGATGGTGGTGGTGATGGTGGTAGTAGAGTGAACAAATGTGGCAGCTATATTGTCCGACGAACGTGACGGTGGTAGTGATGGTGATGGTGATGATGATAATAACGATGATAATGACGATGATGATGATGATGATGGTGGTGATGGTGATGATGATGATGATGATGATGGTGATGATGGTGATGATGATGATGATGGTGATGATGGTGATGGTGATGATGATGATGATGATGGTGATGATGCTGATGATGATGATGATGATGATGATGATGATGGTGGTGATGGTAGTGGTGGTGGCGGTTGTAGTGGTGATGATTTCTTTTCTTAACCACAAGGACATACGTGAGAAGAACACCACAAGGACAGTTAACAACAATTTGTGTGGAAGTTGACATAAAAGACGAGGAGAAAATGGAAAAGATGGCGAAATGCGATAAAAGTATACAAAATATGGGACAGCATGAATGATTCCATCCATCTGACACAGGAGAAGCTCCAATAAATGAACCCCACAGATCCAGGATTGGTCTGCTGCTAAAGGAACGAACCATCCCCCAGAGACATGATTAGAACAGGACCATTTATCCTAACAAATGTTGCCACGTAACCCGTCTTTTTACAAACCCACTGGGAGATAGCACTTCCCTGTGGAACAAAAACGTCGAAAAGGGCTCAATCCTTTTAGCCTCGTCCACCATACAACCTCTTTTGCCATAACCGCTAGACCGAGGAACACCGCACCTGTCCTACCATATTAAAAGTGGGAGGCTGAACGATCACGACGATGGATCCGTCCGATAGTCAGAGTCCTTCCACACGTGATGACAGCTGTTCGACATAACTCCACAAATCAGCAATTCTAGGACACTGCGAGAGTTCGTGCTGAGCAGTTTCGTCGCTCTGTGCTTATCATGGACAGTCCCGCCTGATAGCACTTCTGCGCCTGAAGAGTTTATCTCGAACCGGCAATGCTCCTTGGTAGCACTGCCAGGCCAGAAATTTCAAGTAGATTCAAAATTTGGCACAGGGCAGGCAGCTTTTGAGGAGATAAGATTAATTGATACTATCAACCCTAGTATTTAACTGGTACATTTTTTTATCGACCCTAGCGGGGGGATGAAACACAAAGTTGGCGGCAGCAGAATTTAAACCCATTTTGGCGTGCTGGACAAATTCCTAACGACTTTGCCAGGGTGCAATAATGATTACAGTAATAATATCGGTTTCAAATTTTGGTACAGGGCCTGCAATGTCGGGGAAGGGGATGTGCCGATTACATCGACCCCAGTGGTCAACTGATACTTAATTTATCGACCCCAAAAGGATGAAAGACAAAGTTGACCTCGGTGCAGTTTGAACTATGAACGTAAAGACGAACGAAATGCCGCTAAGCATTTTGTCTGGTGTGCTAACGATTCTGCCAGCACAGCGCCTTAATTACAGTAATATTAATTACAAAAATAATTATTTCTGATTTAGGTGCAAGCCTGCAATTTTGGTTGCAAGAAATTAGTCGGTACCATCGTCCCCATCACTTTGACTGATATACTCCAAAAAGAAGAAAGTTATAGTTGACTTCGGCGAGAATTGAACTTAGAACGTAATGAGCTGGAATAAATCCTGCAAATTATTTTTTCAACGCTCTAACGATTCTACTAATCCGCTATTAATCTCCAAAATTAGAGGTCATAATAAAAACAAACTGTTTGACCTTAGCCGTAACAGAAGAGCGGACTAGTTGCTACCAAGAAGTATTTGTTGGCACTCTGTCGCTTACGACGTCGAGGGTTCCAGTTGATCCGATCAACGGAACAGTCTGCTTGTGAAATTAACGTGCAAGTGGCTGAGCACTCCACAGACACGTGTACCCTTAACGTAGTTCTCGGGGATATTCAGCGTAACACGGTGTGACAAGGCTGACACTTTGAATTACAGGCACAACAGAAACAGGAAGTAAGAGTGAAAGAAAGTTGTGGTGAAAGAGTACAGCAGGGTTCGCCACCATCCCCTGCCGGAGCCTCGTGGAGCTTTAGGTGTTTTCGCTCAATAAACACTCACAACGCCCGGTCTGGGAATCGAAACCGCGATCCTATGACCGCGAGTCCACTGCCCTAACCACTGGGCCATTGCGCCTCCTCCAAGAAGTATAATTCATGAATATAACGCAACCACATCCAGATATTGCAGCATTAGAACATAAACAGCGCGGTCTTCGAATTATGATTAACTTGTGAATTTATACGTAGTAATAACGTCACAGTTGGAGTCCCAGCGGGTTTGTAAATGTTTAAAAGTTTTCTTTCTTAATATTTCATGCAGATCTTTCAAATGACATTGCGGTCAGTTATGTCTTCCATCATTCAGACATTTCATTCGATAGAACCAAGTCAATGAAAAATAGTGTTTATAGCAGGTCTGATCAATAAGTACCCGGACTGAAGCTTTAGTGATAAAGCTAAAGCACGTAGAGTAAAGCCGCTTGGCACAGGTTGATCTTGAACTCTGCTGTGCATGTGAACTAAGTTTTAACGTTCTAGCTTACTTCCGCTGTTTACAGCAATGCTTGAAGGAAGGTGTGTAGCGTGTGATCGTCGCATTGACCGTGACAGAGAAAGTTGTCATGGCAATACCGGCTCAGAGGCCTATGCAAAGTTGCAGAAGGTGTATAGAGAGAAATGTATGAGTCGCACACAAGTGTACGAGTGGTTCAGACGTTTCCAAGATGGTCGAATATATGTCGATATTGACGAACGTTCTGAGAGATCCGCAACCTGCAGAGCTGAGAAAAACTTCGCAAATGTGCGGGCAGCTGTGAGGGAAAATCGTCGAATCAACACCCGTGAGTTGTCAGAGGATGTGCAGATTAGTTACGGTTCAGTACATAGATGTGGTTATGAGACGCGTGTCTACCAAGTTTGTGCCAAAACTGCTTTCAACTGACCAAAAAGACACTCGGGTTTCAGTTGCACAAGATCTCCTTGATTGTGTCGAAGACGATGAAAACTTTTTGAAAACTTTGCATAGGCCTCCGAGCAGGGTTCGCCAAGCTTTTGACAAAATTTGATGCAGAGCCTCTGCTAAGCCTTCTTTGTCATGGTCAATGCGACGATTACACGCTACACACCTTCCTTCTAAGCCCTGCTGTAAACAGTGGAAGTAAGCTAGAACATTAAAACTTCGTGTGCATGCACAGCAGAGATCAGGGTCAATCTGTACTGAGCGGCTTCATCTTGTGCGCTTTAGCTTCGTTTCTATGGCAACAGTCCGGTTACTTACTGATCAGACCACTGATATATATATATATATATATATATATATATATATATATATATATATATATATATATATATATATACGACGGGCTCCTTTCAGTTTCCGCCTACCAAATACACTCACAAGGCTTTAATCGGCCCGAGGCTATAGTAGAAGACACTTGCCCAAGGTGCCACCCAGTAGCACTGAACCCGGAACCATGCGGTTGGTAAGCAAGCTAATTACCACACAGCCACTCCTACGCCTATATAGAAATGATAAAAAATGTTACCAGCTTTTGATGCGCCCTGTATGCATTATACATGGCAAATAACTATGATGTAAAAAAATTTTATGAAATAACATCCTACAGTAATATCTTAAAGTAGTGCTCACACGTTGTCATATTTTCTCCAGTGATGTAAAGTGTGCGTGAATGTCATATCTCCAAGCTAGTTTGAGATGTAGTTCGAATAAATAAATAAATATTCTAACCAAGTGGACAAATAAGAATTCATTAATTCCTATTTTCTTTTTCTGTGTAGCCTAACAATATGTTTAAAATCGCATCGCGATAGAAAACGTATACATTGCAAATTGTATGTATTTGTAACAGTTTTGACTTACTGAAGATAAGTTTGAACCGTTTTATTTAAATATTTATTTTAGAATGTATACTTTAGAGTTAAATATCATATTTTTATAAGCTAATGCTGAGTATGCAAGCATTTTACTTGCTTCTACTAGAAAATTTGAGATTTCAAGAGAAAAATTTTAGAAATGATAAAAATGTTACCAGTTTTTGATGCGCCCTGTATGCACTATACATGGCAAATAACTATGATGTACATAAATACAAATTGCTTAGTCATCTAAATTGCAAACTAGTATATTCTCGATGAATGGAATTGGAAACCCAGTTACGATGTTACAATTATTTGATAAATGCATTTGATTGTTCTAATGTATGTTAGAGGAAATACAGTAATAAATAAATAATATGATGACAAAATGAGTTTTCTTTTTTTTTTTTCTTTGTCAGAAAAGGAGTTGTTGAATATATTATCTTCACGTCGTCCGTTTTATATTCCCAGTTGTTTTTGTGCTACAAAAGTATTGAATTTAAGAAGTAGTTGTTTTAATTTCTTTAAATTATCGAGGATGGCAAGAACTATATGGGGAACAGAGTCTATGAATATATCAATGCTTTCATTTAGAATTGTGTCTCTTTGATGGCGTCGCTAACGAAAACGAAAAAACTCCTTAAATTCACATTGTCTTCGTTTTGTTTGCAGAATTATAAGTTTATGCGTAACATGAACTTATTTCACTAACAAAACCTTATAAAAACAGGAAGAAACCATTCCAGAGAATTCTTTCCCGAAAACAGAATAACATCATGATATTGGTGTGTAATTTTGTATATACAATGATGAAGACGGTGGCGGGTGAATGTTGAAAGCCAGTCTTAGTTCGACTCATAGCTATAAGGTCTTCATTTACATCCATACAAATCTTGAAGCTAACTCTCTTCCTACACCTGGATCCTTGGATGATACGTACATACACACACACACACACACACACACACACATATATATATATATAAATAATTTAATTTATATAAGGGTATTACTATACAATAATGCATCACGCTTAGAGGGACTCCATCAGTCAAAACTACCAAAAAAAAGCACATTTTTACCGATCGCGAGGGAATGCAACTTTCAAAGCTAACCTCCTAAAAACTTTTAACTTAACGGTAAACCACTGGTTTCATAATTAACACAGCAAAACTATGCAGTAAGCTGCATCGTTTATTCATCAGTACACGTATGGTCAAAACATAAAAATAAACAAAAATAAACATACCCTGATGTACCCAACACAGTACATAGACGATTGTTCATCCTTAAGCACATGTTGCCGAAGTGTAACTTAAAAAGCCCGCCTCTTTCATGGATATATAAGGATGAACAATCGTCTATGTACTGTGTTAGGTACGTCAGGGTATGTTGATTTTTGTTTATTTTTATGTGTCTTGACCATACGTGTACTGATGAATAAAAGATGCAGCTTACTGCATAGTTTTGCTGTGTTAATTATACATATACATGTATGTACGGTATAGATACATATATATATATATATATATATATATATATATATATGAGACAAGATTTGATGTCAGTGAAATAACAATATCATATAAGGATATATTATAGTGTCATGTTTTCCAAATCTTGAGTTTTAAAATAGATTCCATCCGTCAACAAAGTGTCATGCTTGCTCGAATGTTTTTATTATTAAGTGCTGTCTCTTCTCACTAATTTATAAGCGTGCTTGATTTACTTGAACGTATCAAACGACTGCGAAACCAGTTGATGTATATATATATATAACATCATATGTTATGAAAAGATACCCATGGGCTCGAATTTATGTTATGTTTACACTACAGTATATACGTCTTTATGATTACATTTGACACCAGTTAATTCGTGGGTTCATCAAACGCCTGCATTGGAGGGTGTTAATCGTCAATGATTATATAACAATTTTATTTTGAAATCTGTTGCATCTATTCTTAGTAATCTTCTGCATATTTTATTAGTAATGCAGATTTACTCATTAACTACTCAGAATCTCACAGGCTAATCTAAGATTAGAAACCGCGATATGGATATTTGCCAAATGTCATAATGAAATATTTTGTGTTGTTTAGGGTTTTTTCTTTATAATCGGCGTATTTGTTATTAAAATACGCATCTTGTTTCTCTATTTTCTCTCATAAATATCCCTGTGTAACTAATACTATCTAACCGCTTATTTTTGTCTTGAAATCTATCGTTTCAATCTTTTCTATTTACGTTTTTCTCTGAAGGATTATCTGGAAAATTTCCAGATAAGTCGATTTATTACACAACTGGTATGTCCCCGGTGAACAGATATCATAGAGGAGACAATCCCTTCTAGATTAAACTCAGCTGAGACAGGTTAGTAAGTTCGAAGTTTAAACCAAAGAGGTTTTTTTTTGTTGGCACTCCGTCGCTTACGACGTCGAGGGTTCCAGTTGATCCGATCAACGGAACAGCCTGCTCGGGAAATTAACGTGCAAGTGGCTGAGCACTCCACAGACACGTGTACCCTTAACGTAGTTCTCGGGGATATTCAGCGTGACACAGTGTGACAAGGCTGACCCTTTGAATTACAAGCAGAACAGAAACAGGAAGTAAGAGTGAGAGAAAATTGTGGTGAAAGAGTACCGCAGGATTCGCCACCATCCCCTGCCGGAGCCTCATGGAGCTTTAGGTGTTTTCGCTCAATAAACACTCACAAAGCCCGGTCTGGGAATCGAAACCGCGATCCTATGACCGCGAGTCCGCTGCCCTAACCACTGGACCATTGCGCCTCCACAAACCAAAGAGTGAAGACTATATAAAATACAAAGTAAATTAAACTTCCTTCCCGAGTCATATGGACACATAGGGGCGGTTTCTCAGTGTCCATGGCATATATATTCCCCGCCTGGATGGGGTGCCGGTCCGTCGCAGAATTCCTCATTTTTGCCAGCTGAGCGGACTGAAGCAATGTGAAATGATGTACTTTGCCCAAGAGCACAACGCGTCGCCAGGTCCAGGTGTCGAAACCACAATCTTACGTTCATGTGTCCAACACTCTAACCACTGAACACCCGTCTCCTTACCGAATATAGACAATGATTCTAAGCAAATTTTGCCCGTTATCTTAAATTATCTTTCGTAAATTCATTCAGCAAAGTACGTGTCACAATGTCAAAATATCTAACTAAAGGTTAACTTGCCGGAAGATCTTATGCACATACAGGTGAAGCTCAGAGTAACAAGAGATTGACTCGACCAAAAGGAAAATATTATTCATCTCTTCTATGGTACTAAGCACACCTATACGTAATTATTTATCTGAATAATTGCAGAGAGGAGATGCTATACGTGTTTCTTCTACATGTATGCCCTTCTAACTTCCATCTTGTAATGAAATAAGTGTACCATGGAAATATACCAAAATTTTACAGTCTTCTTATATATATATATATATATATATATATATAGGAAAATGAAAAAAAGCCAGAATGCTGAACTGGAAGCATAATTTAATAAAGATTTTTTCGACATGTTTCTGAGTCTTTGCTCGTCATCAGCATGAAGTAGCTCGCCAGCTGCCGAGCTACTTCATGCTGATGACAAGCAAAGACTCAGAAACATGTCGAAAAAATCTTTATTAAATTATGCTTCCAGTTCAGCATTCTGGGTTTTTTTCATTTTCCTATTATTTTTCCACGTGCGGTTAACACAACCCCACTATTTACTGACTTATATATATATATATAAATATAGATAGATAGATAGATAGATAGATAGATAGATAAATAGATAGATAGGTAGATAGATAGATAGATCCAAGAGCACGTGTGTTTGAAAAGATTAATCGAAAGCGCTCACACACTAAAAATCTTTTTCCAAAATCTTTGGAAGAAAAATCTTCTTCCAAAAAGGTCAGTGATATTCTTAAAAGATTTTACAACTTGTTAAAAATATAATTATAATAAAACCCTTTATAATTCAAAATTATATTAAGTAATTTTCACAAAGACTTTCAAAGGTATATATGCACAGTAATCCCTCGACTATCGTGGGTATTCCATTACAACCCCACCTCCCAGCAATAGGTGAATATCCGCGAAGTAGAAGCAGTATTGCACTGTATATTTTTATTTATTGATTTATGTATTTTTAGGCGTGAAAATGCTTATTTTACCACAGAAATAATCAAAAAATTAAATATAAATACCTATCGCGAAATACTGAGGGCGTGATTGGTGAATTGTGATATGGCGAGTGATTACAGTATATATATATATATGTATATATATATATATATATATATATATATATGGGAGAATATACAAATAATAACAACAGACGAGGACAGGTGGTGTAAATAACAAAAGGATGTATTAGTATGACGCTCGGGAATACGGAAAGTCTTTGACGTTTCGAGCTACGCTCTTCAACAGAAAGAATACGGAGACAAGGAGAAAAACACGGAGAAAAAAAATTGAATAGTGTTCAGTCAACGGTCAATCATAATAATAGCTGACCATAACAATGACTGACCGGAAGTTAGAAATTCTTTTTTCAGGAGAGCGAAGAAAAGGGGGGATATATATATATATATATATATATATATATATATATATATATATATATATATATATATATATATATATATTTGTGTGTGTATGTATGTATATATGCATGTATGTATGTATGTATGTATTAGGCAACGAATCAGCTAGAATGGATAGTCCGATGCAATAGAAAACCATTATGAGTGTATAATTTATAAATAAAAAGATGAAGTATAGGATGAGTAAAATTTATTTTACTAATGGATATCCATATTCGACTACAATTGTTTCGTAGCTTACTAACATGCAAGTATATATATATATATATATATATATATATATATATATATATATATATATATATATATATTTACATGCTATATTCAGAAACATCCAAGTTCACAAGCATAATAACAACATCTGATTGGCAAGTTTCCACTATTTTCATTCTCTTACGCCCCTAATAGTGCTACTACCACAACCTCTGCACATATGAAAAGGGTAATTGTAAGGCTTCATAACCAAGACCTATTGCCGTTCCAGCTGTGTCTCTAGCCACTTATAATTTTTGATAAACTTTCAGCTTGTTATGTGACACATGACATCAATAAACTTTAAAATTAATGAAAATTGATGAATGTTACTATATTTGAAAATACTAATAACACAACTATTGATAGACAGGGTTAAAATACACGTATGCTGCTAAAGGAAATATTTCATAAGTAACATTTGTCGCCATTGGGATTTGTGGAGCGATTAATCATACGGAAAGCTGATGTTGAAATGTACAATGAAATTCTTAAGATTTCTTTGGATATAATTCCATTAAACTGAGTAAATGTTTAAATATACCTTTCTGCTTTCTTTTCGTATATCTAGAATAAGATCCGTCAGCTAGAGAGTTAAAGCTCAGCAACATCAATATTTTTTACATCTTTTGCTTTTTACCTCTCACATGTTTCAGTCATTTATCTGCGGTCAAGCTGGAGCACTACCTTAAGGGGTTTTAGCCGAACATATCGAACCCCAAGACGTAGTTTTTAAAGCCTAGTACTTATTCTATTGGTCTCTTTTGCCGAACCGTTAAGTCACGGGGACGCAAACAAACCGATACCCTCAAGAGATGGTGGAGACAAATAGATACACAAAGACATGCATACATATCTTTTATCCTTTACTTGTTTCAGGCATTTGACTGCGGCTATGTTGGGGCATCGCCTTTTAATTTTAGTCGAATGTAATGACCTCAGTACTTATTTTTAAAATTATGTATATATATATGTCACAAAAATTATTGTCGAAGTGTGTAGAAAATGCGTGGCCAAGTGTTTAGGGTGTCGCACGTAAGATCGTGGCTTCGATTCCCAGATTGGGTGATACATTGTGTTCTTGAGTAAAACACTTCCATTCATGTTGTTCCAGTCCGCTCAGCGAAAAATGGGTAACTCACTGACAGACTGACGTCCGTTCAGGAGTACGTCTTACGATCTTGGTCATCTATACAACATGGGAGTCGAGTATCGAGCTGTATGAGTCCTTGGACATGAGACAGTACTTACTTTTACTTAACTTAATTTCATTTTCGTAGCATGAGAAGTATTTGGTAATAGAGATTTATTTTCCCTAAAAACTCCCTGTGTTTTCTTTTCCTATGTCTTGATTTCAAATTTAAATTTCTAATATCTACCCACGCTCTGAGGAGATAGTGAACTTCCTTTGTATGAATGGCCAATCAGAAGACACCACGTGTACCAGTTCATGCTGTTGCTGGAATGTGTTGGCTGCCGTATTGTAGTGAGAAGGAAGAATTATTCAGTTTGTCAAATCTGCCCTGAAAGGTCGCCATATAAGTTCTCCTCAACGTTAGAAGATTGACTAATATGTACGTACACAAGTAAGCTATTTATACTACTCTTTTACCGAAACATGTATAGTTACCCAGATGTAAACTAGTAACAAAGTTTTGTTTTCACATTACAGTAGTGATCCCCACAGAACGGTTTCCTGCAAGACATTTTTTCTCTTAGATCGGGAAACCAAACGCATAACAAAATTCAATAAAGTGCGTAATATATAATTTAATTATTACAACGACCTGCAAACTGCGATGGTCAATAAAATATAAATGAAATTTTAAAAATCATTCTTTCTATGAGGCCCGGCACTAAATGATCGAAGCTGGTGATTGGAGGGACCCTGCCTTGGAGGACTGATTAAGTGATTCTAAAACTGACAAATATCAGCACTCACCAAATACTAAGTCCCACATCCTCGTCTTAATTAATGAAAGGACAGAACAGAGCCTCTTTTCTTTACCGTTATGATTAACAAATGTAAAATAATTAAAACCAATCTTAATTTTATTTGCAATGTCTTCGTCTCTTTTCAGTACTCTGAGATCCCCCGCAACAGCAGGGGCTTGGTTCCACACCTACAAAGGGACTGCGTTTATAGAAACTTGTAATAAATATATTTTCAATTGAAGTGAAACTAAAATGGAAAATGACAAGCAAAATGTATAGATCAATTTACAATTTATACGGCGTTATGTAAACTGGAGATGATTTATGTTTCGTTAGCCATTAAATAGGATCATCATAGACATGTTATATTCTTTAATTCATTATTTATTGCTTTGGTTGCCTTAGCCATCACGGTCACGGCCATGCTAGAGCATTGCTTTTCTATTTTTCTTTTCTCTTTTAACTTTTATTTGTTTCAGTCTCTGGACCGCGATCATACTGGAGCACTGCCTCCAAATGTTTAGTCGAACGAATCGGTCCCAGTTTTTTTCAAAAGCCTTGTATTTATTCTATCAGTCTGTTTTGCAGAACCGCTAAGTTACGGGGACGTAAACAAACTAACATATGCTGTGGGGGACAAACTTAAAGATATATGACGCGCACACAGACACACATATGCTCATACAAATACACACACATGTATATATACATATATACGACGGACTTCGACACAGTTTCCGTCAACCAAATTCAATCACAAGGTCTATTCGGGGGGTTATAGCTGAAGACACTTGCCCAAAGAGCCACGCGGTGGGAATGAAACCAAAGTTACCTGACTGTAAATCGAGATTCCTAACCACACAACCATTCGTGCCTTATATAAAAAAATAACATTAATTAACATTTTGATTTTAATTAATTTTTGAGTGTCGCCAAAATACTAGAGAATATGACGTATCGCCTTCTTACCTTTTAGATAGTCAAGCCATATTCTTTTCTATTCTAAGCACAAGCCCGAAATTCTGAGGGAGGGGGATAGTCGATTAGATCAACCACAGTACGCAATTGGTACTTAATTTATCGACCCCGAAAGGATGAAAGGCAAAGTTGTCCTCGGCGGAATTTCAACTCAGAACGTAAAGACAGACGAAACACCGCTAATCATTTCGCCCGGCGTGCTAGCGTTTCTACCGGCTCGCCGCCTTAGTCAAGCCATATTCTGTGATAGAGAATAGACCAAGAGCAGATTCGACTGAATGGAGAGTCCTGTATCCACTGACCATCTTTTATCTTTCACTTAATTCAGTCATTCGACTGCAGCTAGGATGGGGCACCGTCTTGAAGAGTGTGATCAAAGATATCAACGCCACTATATATTATTTTTAAGTTAGGTACTTATATTATTGGTTTCTTTTGCCGAACCGCTAGGTTACGGGGACAGAAAGAAAATATTTTCATTGGGTTTTAATTTCTAATTCGAAATCTTTTCGAATCTCATTTAACATTTAAATCGATGCACAGTGCAAGTACTTTCAGTGGTTTTGGGGGCCGAGCGTTATATACACCACAGTTCAGGAAAAAAAGATCATCTGAAAGTCCCAAGTTCAATCACCACTAAAGCAGCACTTCAAAAGTATCAAGAGACACTTAGAAGTCATGACCTAAATGGGCCCGGCTCTCTTAGAATGTCAGGAAGAAACGGGTCGAAACACTTGCTTGACTGAAGCTCTTCCTCTGAATATTTCTCCTCTGTCCGTTAGCCCTGAAGCGTGTGTCCACTCAACTTGTAACGTTGATTTATGTTGAATTATAGAAAAATCACGTAGAATTGTAGTAAAACTACTGCGGACAAATATTTAGCCGAGGATCTATGTCCAAATCTCTCTACGCCGTGAGAGATCTCTTACGTCTATTCACCTCAATGGACATCAAGTTGATAACCTACACGATTATCTTGAGATCCAAACTATATTATTCTGCCAGGAAGACATTTGTGATGACGTGATAAATACTGAAGGATAAAAGTAACCAGTCAATAACTTTGTAACTATAAAAATTCCCTCCATCAGTATATTTCTGTTATTTCTCTCCAATAAAAATTCACGAAAAAATATTCAAGAGCTTAACATGCGGTTTATATCCATCTACTGGATCATTTCACTTTTTCTCTTACGTGACTGACATTAATCTCTCCCTCTCCTCTGCTTCATTAGTCCGTACCCTAATACATCATTCAGTAAGGTAATACTCGGGTTATGCTTTCTTTAGGCAGAGAAAGATTTTCTGAAGAGTGTAAAGAAAATTTTAAGTCAACTAATCATATTTTTTATATCGTGCGTGACCAACAATCATCTGCACCATATCTATTAACCATACACTTTCAGCTATTTTTTGGCGTTTTCATTAAGCAGAAAATTGATAGTGTATTACTTAAAGAGATTTCAGCGAATCGCTTGGTTTCTTTTCTCTCATAAGTTTACCAGCAAAAATTAGTCTGCTGGGAAATACAAACACTAATAGATCTTTTCATTATATTTGTTGATGTTGTTGCTCCCCTTCCTGCTTTTATAACTATTATTGTTGTAACCGATGTCATTTCATAACTAATATCGGTTTAAATGCTTGCTATAGGATATCATATTATTATTACTATACTGCTTTGTTTACATCCATACACACACATACACACGTACATACATATATACACACATATATACGTACATATATACATACATACAGATATATGTATAATATATATATGTGTACGTTTGTGTATGTATATATGTGTGTATATATATATATGTATATATGCGTGTATGCAAATATATGTATGCATGTCTGTATATATATATATATATATATATATATATATATATATATATATATACATATATATACATATATATATAATGTGTGTGTGCTCCAGCATGGCTGCAGTCAAATGACTGGAACAAATAAAGAAATAAGAGTAAAAGAATATATATATATATATATATATATATATATATATATATATATATATATAGATATAGGTAACACACATACATACATATACATACATATGCACACATACATACACATACACTCACACATACGCACATATATTCCTTGCAGTACATATAGTCAGGGGCATAAGTCAAATATAATAGTGATCTAGGTAATTACTAAAAAGTTAAATGATGTATCATATGATTAAAATGAAGTTCCTGTAAGGAAGCTACATGGCAATAAATCAGCCGAGCGACGTCAAGACTAGGACATGGTTATTAATACGAAAGACCTCATATGTTGTTAAATACGCTATAAAGTTGATTTTACATCTGCTCATTAGATAGTTTTTGTTTCCTTTTTAGTGACTATTGCTATTAACAGTCGTATCCATATTGCTTTTTAAGTTTCATATATTGCGAGATACATCCTTAAAATACGTTTTAACTCTTTCCAGCGTAACTTATACGGTAATCACTCGGCACATCACGGTTCACCTATCGCGGTTTATTATTTAAGCTTACGTCGATTCTTCCGTGGTGTTGTTTTGCATTTATAATAAAATAAATATATACAAATTATAAAAATTATTTTAAAAAACATTGTACAGTACTGTTTCTACTTTGCAGAATTTCACCTATCGCGGGGTTTTTGGAACGTAGCACCTGCAGTAGTCGAGGGATTACTGTATATATATATATATATATATATATATATATATATATATATATATATATATATATATATATATATATATATATATGTTAGAAAAATAAGACAAGGTAGAAAATGCTAAAATAATTTTATCATGAAGTGCCTTTTTCTATAACCCTAAATAATATCAATATGCTTTTGGCTTTTCTGTCTTTCTCATACTCACTTAGCTTCTGCATTATCAAATAGTAGATTCCCTGTATTGTTTTGATACCCGTACTCTTTTTGTATTTTCTTACTTCGCGAATGACCTTCAGAAAAATAAAAATTGCCCAGTATTCCCTACTGTATAAATCCGTCAGCTTGTACCCGTGTTAGAAATTATTAACTGATCTTTCATACAGTATTGCTAAATCTAGAGTGAATATTTTAATTATGAGCGTTTTGCCTTCTGGTTTCTGATTTCAAATAATGCCAAAATGAAAGTAGATTTTTTTCCCACTTCGTTTAATTAAATATAAACCTTTAAAAAAATACACCTAAATACATGCGCGTGCGTATGTGTGTTTATACATACATAGATAGATATGTACACTCACACACACACACACACACATTCATTATAAGTTACTTGTGCTTGCGGCGACATGTTTTCAGGTTGATCCGATCAACGGAACTGCCTGCTCGTGAGATTAACGTGCAAGCGACTGAGCACTCCACAGACACGCGTACACTCAAAGTAGTTCTCAGAGGGATTCAGCGTGGCACAGAATGTGACAAGGCCGGCCCTTTGAAATACAGGTACTACTCATTGTTGCGAGGTGAGTGGACTGGAGCAACGTGAAATAAGTGCCCTGCTCAAGGACACAGTGTACTACAAGGAACTGATCCGGTGACCTAATCACTAAGCTCTGTGCTTTTATGTATAAATACGTGTATACATACATATTATACATAGGCGCAGGCGTAGCTGTGGTAAGAACCTTGCTTCTCAACCACATAGTTCCAGGTTCAATCCCACTGTATGGCACTTTGGGTAAGTGTCTGTTGCTATGGCCTCGAGCCGACAAAGTCCTTGTGAGTGGATTTGGTAGACGGAAACTGAAAGAAGCCCGTCGTTTATATATATATATGTTTTTGTGTCTGTGTTTGTCCACCGCCTCACCATCGTTTGACGACCAATGTTGGTGTGTTTACGTCCCCGTAACCTAACGGTTCGGAAAAGAGCCCGATAAAGTAAGTACTAGACTTACAAAGAGTAAGTTCTGGAGTCGATTCGTTCGACTAAAGGCGGTGCTCCAGCATGGCCGTAGTCAAATGACTGAAACAAGTAAAGGAATGAAAGAATAATTGAAATATGTTATATATATAATGTGTGTGTGTGTGTTTTTGCATGCGTGTGTGTGTGTATGTATGTGTTTTTGTGAGTATGTATGTGTTTATGTGTGCGCGCGCGTGTGTATATGTGTGTTTTTGTGTACGTTTGTGTGTGTGTGTGTATGTGTGTGTTTTTGTCTGCGTGTGTGTACGTGTTTTTGTGTGCGTTTGTATGTGAGTGTATGTGTGCGCACACATCCCTTCTCCTTCTACTACTATTGGTCTGTGCTCAGTAAATTAAATGTATAGTTTTTCATTGTTTTCCTTCGCTTTTCTGTACACCCACCCACCCATCCATCCATCCATCCATCCATCTATCTATCTATCTATCTATCTCTACCTATCTATCTATCTATCTATCTATCTATCTATCTTGTAATATTTTTCATATTTCATATTTCATAATGACCTGAGTCTAGTTGTCTCCCCATGATGTTCTTTCACTCACTATCTCTCTTCCCCTTCCCTCTCTCGTCGCTTCTTCTCTCTGCCTGTCTTCCTCTCTTCCTCTCGCTCTCTTGTCCATGGCTGACATTCAGTATTTTGTGGTTCACGGTAGCCACACGATGCTCTTTTCAAAACTTTCTATCAACATACCACTGCATTTTTTCTTTTCTTTTATATGTATACACATACACACATGTACTCATGCACCATGCATTCGAATGTATGACTACATGTATGTATGTGTGGTATGTATGTGTATATATATATATATATATATATATATATATATATATATATATATATATATATATATATATATGCATATATATTTATACATATACTTGTGTCACTCACGCGTTCTTGATTACAGACACATTCTCTTTTTACTCTTTCACTATTTTGTTGGGGTTCACTCCTTAGTCTTGTTTCATTACACACGTGTGTGTATACTATATATAAATTTATATAATACGCATATCTATACGTATTATATACATACATATATATATATATATGCTTATATATATATATTATACATATATATGTATATATATATATATATATATATATATATATATATATATATATATATATATATATATATATATACATACATACATTTATACAATTATGTGTATATATATATATGCACACACACATATATTTACATATATATATTTATACACACACACACACACACATACATGTACGTATCCATTATCAAAATCTATTTGTCATTCACGGTTACCTCACACCGCACAAACACCACCTCGCTTTTACACTCGCTTTCTCGTCCCCCCCGTCTCCCCTTTCTCTCTCTCTCTCTCTCTCTCACCCCCCCCCCCCGTTTCTCTTATTCCTCTCTCGTTCTTCGCACAGCTATCTTCATAATATCATTAACAGCAATACCTCTTAAATGTTTTATTTTTCAGTCTCTGGAGCTTTTCTTTCTAATTTTTGTCGTTGTTGTTGCTGTTGTTGTATGTGTGTGCGTGCGTGTGTATGTCTCCCTTCACCTCGTAACCATCCTAGCCTCCCTCCCATCCACCCCGCCGCCAATCATTCACACTTCTTGATTAAATGTTATTTCGTATGTTTGCCTAAATAAAACATTATGCGATGCAAGATGATAGCAACAATAAGGCAATTTCATTAACTTTCCTGACATCTAGAAGAGAGAGGTTCTCCGTTCTTCAATGAATCAGCGACAACGCGATACCTCTGAATACGAGGATAAACACACCAGGACTCTCTTCCCCACCAAACGACTCCCACCGGTACACTCACACCCCTTTATCACAATCACCATGCTATTCTATCCCTTTTCCTCATCCAGCTAACTCTCTCATCACTCTTTGATTTTTCTATCTACTTTCGCCCTCAATCTTCGTTTCTTTTTCTCTGCCTTTCGTTCGCAACCTTTACTTCGTTCGTTTTCGATATTGGTCTCTATGTCGGTGTTTGCTTGCATGAGACCTTATGAATATGCATGAACCATTGGTGGTTGTATGTGTGCTTAACTACAGAAATATACGCAATTTGTCAATGCTCGTATTACATAAATACATCCATACACACAAGCATATATACGTACATACATACACCACACACACACACACTCATATATATACGTACACACAAGGGGATGCTGAAAAGTTCCCGGCTTTGGGTAAAAGAAAATACAGGAGGCTCAGTTAATTATGATTTTTATACGACATATTCTCGCAGATTCGCACACTTATTACAGAGGTCTTTCAGTTTTTTTCAACCTTGTAAAAGAACTTGGAAGGTTGCGCCTCCAACCAGGCCTTTCGTCACACTTTTAAAGCCAGGAAATTTCGTTTATATATATATATAAATTTATATATATATATATATATATATATATATATATATATATATATATATATATATATATATATATATATATATATACATACACACACCCATACACACGCACACGCACACACATACATACGCGTGTGTGTGTTTATGGAGGCTCAGTAGTTTGAGTGTTGCACTCATAGTCGTAAGATTGTGGTTTCGATTCTTGGGCCGGGCGATGCATTGTGTCCTTGAGCGAAACACTTCGTTTCACGTTGCTCCAGTCCACTCAGCTGGAAGAAATTAGTAACCCTGCGACGGACCGGTGTCTAGAGGGAATGAATACACCACAGAGAATTCGGGAAACCGAGTTATGAGTCTATAGCACGGGAAATACCTCTGATCTATCTATCTATCTATCTATCTATCTATCTATCTATCAATCCATCTATCCGTTCGGTAATTCGTGTGAAGGGACATCATCGAGACCTTTCGACATTGAACGTTCGGTCCGTCAGAGATGCCCCCTCTCGTCGCTTCTATACGCATTGACTCTCGAGCCACTATTGCGGAAGCTGGTGACGCTGAGGGGCATCCCGTGAGAATGGGGATGCGGGACGAGCGTGTCTGCATATGCGGATGATGTCACTGTCATAGTGTCTAGCTAGAAGCACATCTAGCTAGTCAGTGATACACTGAAAGACCACGAAGCCGTAACAGGAGCGAAAAATCAACCGGGAAAAATCAGTGGGATTGTGGCTCGGCACCTGGAGAAGCAAGCCCATGACGTCTACCAGCGCCTCCGTCGTGGGACGCTGGACCGACGGTCCAGTCGAGTTACTCGGGGTCTGGTTGGGTCCGGACCTCCAAACGGAGAATAACTGGAACGAGATAACGAGTAGGGTGTTCACTCTCGCCTGGCAATGGGCCGAGAGGAAGCTGTCCCTAAAAGGTCGGGTGGAGGACGACCTTGAGCGACTGCAACATAACCAAAGCATTCTATAGGGGATTAGTTGAGGAGAGGAACGACGACGATCTCCGGGCGAACCTGGGCGTCGACGAGGAATACCTGACTCGCCTGTTCAAGGCTACTTTCGGGCCGGGACCTATGGACAACTTCCAGGATCCTTGGCCTGGCAGTGCTATCGAGAAGCGCTACCCATTCGGGATATGCTCTACAGGCATGGCTCGAGTAACACGGGGCCGACCTGCCCGAGATGCGGTCAGAACGACGAAACCGTTCTGCACGCACTCGTACAGTGTCCAACCATTTCCGACCTGTGGCCCTATATCGAACGACTGCTGTCACGTGTGGGACGAGTCAGTTTATCAACCGAGTTTATCATGAATATTGTCGCGCCTCCTTCCTTGAAACGAGAAGGAAGAGCTATTTTCATCGTACTTGTGGCTATGGCGAAAGAATGTGTATGGTGGATGCGTCTGAAAGGTCTAGAGACAAACATTTTCCTCTCTGGTGAATCTCTCATCAACTTCTTCAAGTATCACCTGAAGAAGAAGGTGAGAGCAGAGAGGGAAGTTTTGTCTTGTGAATGTTTCAAAAAAAGATGGGTGAATGTAGCTAGGATGGCACGTGTGAATGACAGAGCCACATTGAGCATAATCCTATGAACCAGGAAAAGAAAGGAAGAAAGAGAGTCACCTACTGTAATGGGTTTTTTGCATGACATTATTGCCCGAGGTTACCGTGGTCTTTTCCGTAGGTTTTCTTTCCACGGATAAACCTAATATGTTTTCCATTTTGCACTGACATTTCTGTGATACACGATCCCTATTGATCGACTTACCCGCTTTTTTTTTCCACAATCCCTTTTGATCGAAATGCTTCCCCCCTTTTTCCCCTTTTTTTCAAGAAAACATGTGTGTGGTTAGACACACATGCGTATCTCTTAATGCACCTATGTTTGAATAGATACTTGTGTATATGTGTGTATAAATGGATATGCCTATAAATTCATAAGCATATAAGCAGGTCCATGTAAACGCACACACACTAAACAAAACATCCATATTTGAAAATCACACACATGGTACATACATATACGTAAATATATGCAAATATATCTGTTAGTGAATGTACATAAAATTTGCTTTGCAAACTTGGCAAAAATGAATAACAGTTGAGGTTTTAGAAAATCTAATATTTCTCGGAGCTATCGTCATATCGAATAAACATATTTATAAGTCGAGTCTGACTGGTGAGTATTTAAAACATATTAGTAATCTATAAATAAAAACCGAACGACAAATCTTTTCCGTTCGTCGTTTATTTCATCACGTTTTCAGTAAGAGTAGCGTATAACTAAAAAGAAAATCAGTTGATTCTGTCTAATTTATGCTTAATACTTCAGAGTTAATAAAATAACTGCTAGTTATATATTGGATTTAATCCAGTCAAGTATACCTCGTCCCTCGGGATATGTATATATATATATATATATATATATATATATATATATATATATATATATATATATATATATATATATATATATATATACACACGCAGTAAATTCAAACAACATCACCGCCGCCGCCACCACCGCCGCCACCACCACCACCAAACCCGTCATGAACACCTTCATCACTATTCACATGTTGTTATTATTGTATCTCCTTTTCTCTTCCAACTTTTTCTCTCTTTATGCCTTACCCCCCTGTCTACTTTCGCTTACTCTCCGCCCTCTCTCTCTCTCTTCCACACACACGTAAATACACAGGGTGATGTGCACACTTACACACACACACACACACACACACACGCGCGCGCGCGCGCGCATATGTAAGTATGTATGAAAATACATAGCTCTCTGTGGAGGCGCAATGGCCCAGTGGTTAGGGCAGCGGACTCGCGGTCATAGGATCGCGGTTTCGATTCCCAGACCGGGCGTTGTGAGTGCTTATTGAACGAAAACACCTAAAGCTCCACTAGGCTCCGGCAGGGGATGGTGGTGAACCTTGCTGTATTCTTTCACTACAACTTTCTCTCACTCTTACTTCCTGTTTCTGTTGTGCCTGTAATTCAAAGGGTCAGCCTTGTCACACTGTGTCACGCTGAATATCCCCGAAAACTATGTTAAGGGTACACATGTCTGTGGAGTGCTCAGCCACTTGCACGTTAATTTCACGAGCTGCGTGTTGTGTTCTTGAGCAAGACACTTTATTTCGTGTTGCTCCAGGTCACTCAGCTGTAGAAATGAGTTGCGACGTCACTGGTGCCAAGCTGTATCGGCCCCTTTGCCTTTCCCTTGGATAACACTAGTGCCGTGGAGAGGGGAGGCCGGTATGCATGGACGACTGCTGGTCTTCCATAAACAACCTTACGCAGAATTTGCCTCGGAGGGTAACTTTCTAGGTGCAATCCCATGGCCATTCGTGACCGAAGGGAGTCTCCGAAAGAAATATACACGCATCCATATATACATACACACATATATACATACATTCATACACACATACATATTAGCATATATCCATATTGTGAGTGTACAAGCGTGTGCTTATATCCTTATGTATGTATGCATGTATGTATGTATGTATGTATGAATGTATGTAGATGTGTGTGTGTATGTATGCGTGTGTGTGAGTGTGTTCTTAGGTTCAGTAATAAAAATAGTTTAGCATTAATCTGATGGGTTACTCTATACTTTGTTGGGTACAAATCTATCATTCTTCGGCTAATCTGGCTTAGCTGGCTGTAACTTTGTTGTCACCGTGAATAATATTCTTCTTTAAGTGCCTGTGTGGTAAGAAGCTTACTTCCCAACCAGATAGTTCCGGGTTCAGTCGCACTACGTCGCACCTTGGGCAAGTGTCTTCTACTATAGCCGAGGGCCTTTGAATCCCAAGCTATTGCAATGTCCTGACTCTGGAAGGGATATACGGGATCTTCGGAAAAGCGTAGGGGCATCCTGTTCGGGGGTAGTATTACTCCTGATGCCCAAGTTTAGAACTAGCCTCTCCAGATATGTATATCACCGCATACGTCTCGCTTTTGCGCCAGACTACAATCGCAATTCTTTCAGTGTCTTTCGGTAGCTTAAACGTTTCTTTGATGCAAACTTCTCAGTATAACACCGCTGAACTGCCTTGTGTTCAGCTATCAAATTGTTGACGCTGTGGAAGAGTGACCATTGTTGAGAGCAGAAAAATAACAGATAGAATACAAAAGAGCATATGACAGGCATCACTTATCCGAAGCGTCAAAGGCGCTTCACTTGCAGCAGATCTCTTCGCTGCTGCAGATCAACTTGCCACAGATGGCTATTGCACAAGAAAACTCAACGTCCACCTACGACGGACAGAAGAAGAAGAAGAAGAAGAAGAAGAAGAAGAAGAAGAAGAAGAAGAAGAAGAAGAAGTAGAAGGGAGACAGACAGACAAATAGATAGATACAAAAATATATACGAGTATACATATACTGCATACACATATATTCAGTATTCATGTGTATTACAGAGGGTTATAAAAATATCTTGCTGGTATTTATGCGTGTGATCATTCCAAAAAGGAAATACAAAATGAACGACTACACACATTTGTGTGTGGCAGAGATCGGAATGAGCGGAAATAGAAATTATGCTATTTTTTTCTGCGTACAAAACTTTTTCCTACACACACACACACACACACACACACACACACACACACACACACACACACACACACACACACACACACGTTCTGAGTGTGATTCAATGTTTGAGCGTATGATACAAAGTGCTTCTATATGCGTGTGTGTTTCTGCGGGTCTGTGTACTTATATGGTTGTAAAGATTACTTCGCTAAGAAATGATTACTTCGTTTTCAGAACAGCATTAGCTGTTCCTTACAAAAACAAACACTCCTTGAAAATTTAAAGGAGAATGCCTTTTTTTTTTTTTTTTTACCTTCTTTGCCCGCTCTGTTTTGTTGTACTTTTTGTAATTTCTCTTCCTTCAATTTTTTCTTTTGTTTTCTTATAGATACACACACAGACACTCAGACAAACACACATACAGACGCACACACACATGCACACACTCACACGTGTGTATATATATATATATATATACATATATGTATGTGTGTGTGTTTGTTTATGTGTATATACGTACCAAGATGGCCGCACTCCAATAGTCCAGTCATTTAAGAGTGTGTGTGGGGAGTACTGAAGATTGTGTGTGTGTGTGTGTGTTTGTGTACATACACACAAATATATGTGTGTGAGATAAATCTTTTCGTATGTTGTGTGTGGCTGTGTTTTTTTCTGTCTTGCTGTGCGCTTTATATACCTACCTTTATGCATACATACATACATACATGTATGTATGTGTGTATGTATGTATGTATGTATGTATGCATATATATATATATATATATATATATATATATATATATAATGCATGTATACATATGCATTTGTATATATATGTATATATATATATATATATATATGTATACATTTGCATATATATATAAATGTATGTATACATATGCATATATAAATGTGTGTGTGTGCCCGTGCGCGTGT
>NC_142931.1:139849542-139884542 GCF_046866305.1 Octopus bimaculoides
AAAGAAAAGAAAAACAAGTTACATATGGTGCTGTTTAGTCCCATTTTTACTCTAATAAAATCTTGAAATTTTTGGGAGACTCTAATGGTAATTTGCCATTAGGTTGTGAGCTATAGAGTATCATTTCTCATTGTCTAAGAGTGAATAAATGAAAGAAAAGTACCTGAGGCTGTGGGTTAAAGCAGGTGCGGAAAGATATTGCAAAGCAAACGGGTAGTGTGGTGGGGATCAGGTGATCAGTATAGAAAGAACCAAATGTGGTATCCTTCTCTGCAATCACGAAAATAGTTGGCGTTAAGGTGACAAGTCAAAGTCGGGAGAGTAAAGAAGATAAACAGGTACAATACATTCAACGACATCAGACATATATTTACGATGACAGATTAAGGAGAAGGTGGAAAATATGTTACGGTATAAGGGTATAGCTGGTTGGAGGGACAACAGATGTAACCGCAATATTGAATTCATACACAATAACATACATATACACAAGTTTGTATATAAAAGTTTGATCTATTTTTGTCAAGTTACGCAAATAAACAAGATAACCATTTAGTGTACTCGGGAAGGATTCGTTTCTATACTATATAAATATTTTGCAGCTACACTTCGCGCCCAAAAAGAAACTTCGATAATATGATGTAAAATGTTTGGAGAGAAAGTAATTCTAATCTTTAAAATTGAAAATATATAAATATCTTTTGATGTGATGCATAATCACGCAGTTCTTCAACGTGGTAAACTTTGTTCGGAATGATATGATTTCCATAGCGACAAGAACTTTCCTCTAAAGCGTGTTTATTATTTGTCAACGATAAGGCATTGACTGGTAAATGGGCATCGTACCATGTATCTTTAGTAACGCTGAAGATAAGAAAGATATCGATTCTGTTGCCCTGAATGTAGACGGTAGGTTACTTCGACATCAATCGTTGGCATCAAAACAAATTTGGTTGAAGAGATAAAAGCCACTGATATAAACTAAACATGTTTTACCAGAGAAATGCAATCAAATGTTATCTATTAATGAAAACAAAAGCTAAACAAAAAAAAAAAATCAGCTTTAAATGTCAGTGGTGAAAACAAAATTATTAATTTGGAGTATTTGTTGACAGAGGTGGGAATAATGCCTACGTGGAAACAGAGGTAGCATTAGTGTTTATTTCAGAGAGATTAGTGTTATTTTGCAATTTAGTGACTGGTAATTAATTCCGAACGTTAATCTTCGACCAATTAAAGTAATTTAGCATGGTAAGAATGTAGTAAACCAACATTTTTGTTGTATTAAATTAAACGGAACTTATATAAAAGAAATTGTATAAGGTAGATTAATGTTTATGCATTATTTTTGACAGGACATACAAATTCTTTAGGTTTTAATAACCTTTAGACTTTAAATAACCTTTACAAATCAGAACAATGAGTGCGAAATTATATTTATGCACTTTGTGCGATATGGCATCTCAGTTATAAACAAAAACAAAAATAATAATTTGAAAGAAAGTAGACTCAATAAATGAATGAATGAATGAATGAATAATAATAAATAAAGCAAACAAAGTTCATTTTTGAACTGGAAGGAGTTCATTTTGCTATCATTGAACATATTGAAATCATTAAACATCTGATGAGAAAAGAAATGCTTCCTTTCGTTTTGTGGCATAGACGGTGAGTAGTGGGAACACTTGCAATTTCGATCATTATGATAGAGCATAAAATTTACATTTGCTTCTTGTTCTGTATTTGAGCTGTTTATGAATGATTACATGTCATCATCATCATCAACCTCTGGACATTACTGTCCCGAGGCCTAGGGCTCATAGGGCCAGTTGCCAGTATACGTGACCAAGATCACAACATTACGCTCTCAACAAGACGCCAGTCCCTCGCAGGCTTATTCAGTTACAGTTGAGTGAATTGGGGTAACGTAAAATAAAGGGCTTTGCTCAAAAATACAAGGACGCGTCCCGTTCAGAAATCGAATCCACGACCTTGCGATCGTGAATACAACTCCCTAAGCACTGGGTTACCCACCTTCCCATGATTATACTAAGTCGCACATTCTTTACATCTACTAAATAAAATGTTGTATTATGGACACAACATATAACCTTTTCTATAACAGACACAAGGCCCGAAATGTTTGGAAGAGGGCCAGTCGATTAGATCGACCACAGTATGCAACTGCTACTTAATTTATTGATCCCGAAAGGATGAAAGGCAAAATCGACCTCGGCGGAATTTGAACTCAGAACGTAGAAAGCAAATCTTATCGATAAACTTGTTTTTCTTATTTTACATTTTATATTTTTTCTTTTCCCTTTTCATTCTTTGTTTTTTTAATTTTTATTTATTTTACGGGATTGATTTTTTTGATTTTATTGTATTTATCTACTGTTTCTTTCTCCGAATCTGAATCAACCAATGATGATTGCTTCCGTACTGCCTGCCATTCTATTGTAACCTGCCGAGTACATACATTGTCTGTGATATATAATGAGAGTGTTTGCTCCATGTGGTAGAACAGCTGTTTTAATCAACCATGAAGCGCTCGGAAGATTAATGTTTGTTAAATTAAAGCACTTTCATAGAAATGGATAGGTGTGGATCTATATTCATTTGTATATTTTCTGTAGGTGTGCATGGTGATATAAGGTCAATTACGATCATCTAAGAGTTGTAATATATATATATATATATATATATATATGTATATATATTGCATATTATTCAACTGAATGCGACGTATCCATTTCCAAGTAAGTTCATATATGAATATATATATATATATATATATATATATATATATATATATGTACATATATGTGTGTGTGTGTGTGTGTGTGTGTGTGTGTGTGTGTGTGTGTGTGTATGTTTCCTAATGTCTGTCGGATTACAAACAATGCGTTTGTGTATAGATCACGAAAGTTCACACCAGCCTATGAACGTTCCACTGAGTATCGAAAGATACATACAACCGTTCCCTCCTTTTTCTATTCACGAACGTATTGTACAGGAGTATTGTCTCCAATCGTCGTAATGCTCAGCACTGGCTGATAAATCTATAGATATATTCTAATGTACATTATAGCGATATATATATATATTATCATATATATATATAAATATATATATATATATATATACATTGTACCATAGAGTGTCAGGAGGTATGAGAGTGGTTAATATATTTATTTAACCACTTGATATCTGTAGCGTTATAGACGTTTCGCAGCCTTCATCATGTAATAATAATTTCAGTGTAATTCCACCGAAGTCGACTCTGCCTTTCATCCTTTCGGGGTCGATAAAATAAGCACCAGTTGAGCCCCGAGGATGGGGGGTTCGATGCAATCGACTTAAGCCTCGGACTTGCTGGCCTTGTGCCAAAATTTGAAGCCAATAATTTGAGTGTATAAAAATTCGTTTTACAGGTCTGCACTAATAGGCATGCTACTCATTGTACGTTTACAAATCATGTAGTAGGATAGTTGTGTCCACTCGAGGAGCTTTCTGTGATAGCCACAGAATTCTATGAATCGATATATTGCATTACAAATATATATCTACACGAACGGATTATGTCCTGTCTATAAGTGGAAGGACTTGCCAAATGTTCCGCTCAGTAGTACCGAACCTGAAAACATGTTACGAAGCACACTTCTTAACTTGACGATCATCCACGGAAGTGGTTATACGGCTGCGGCTGCCACGCAGTTTGTTTTTTCTTTTACTCAGGACAATTAAAGGATAACGTTTTATTGACAATGACAACCTGTGAACCAAATATATCATCCGCATCAAAATAAACAAGAATTAAACAGAAGTAATTTTAGTAACGGGAAAACTTTATTAATGATTTATGGACTAATTCTGTATTTGATGATAGTATTCAAAATATATATTATATACTAAAACGAAGCATTGAAGCAGAGTGGAATACTAAAACCACGAGATTTTCATCAGGTCATCAATATCCATTGAGCAAAATAGTGTTAAAAAAACATAGCATGAGTCTAGTTTTATTTATAAACGTTATTAAAACAATTTTTTTTTTCTTTGAGCTGATTCATAGCAAAAATTTGAGAACGCAAAATACTGTTTCTCCTATTTTGCTATCTTTCCTTATTTTTATAAACTTTATATTTTTTGTTTAGCACAAAGCCAACTCCCACGGAGCATATGTTTTAATATGATCCCTCGATAACGTCGAATATAAATCCGACAAGACCTGTTTTTTAAGACAACAAAACTATAAAATGGTTGATAAACCTTTGTTTGAATGCAATGTATTATCTTCCAGGACGATATTACAAAAATAAGACTTCCTCAAATTTTAACTTACACCCAACGAACTACTAACAATAAACTTGTTAAAAGAGTATAAAAACAATAGCTATTAAAACACGAGGGAATATCTACATCAAGCTGAGATTTGAAGGGTTCTGAAAATTGCCAAAAATAAATAAGATGCAACACTACACAATTTCTTTATAATTTCATAAAACGATTTATCGAACTAGCTACCTACACATGTTTCTTAAAATTTCTAAAGTATATCAATTTAAGAAATAGGTTAGCATTGAACATCCGTCTTTATCTTCAGCGATTTCATAGTTAAAAGAGGTTTTGCTGCATAAGCTTCCTTTTTAATTGCTTCAGAAGAAAATAAAAAGCGAGAGAAATAACGAAAGAACGATATCTGGAAATAAAGATGGGTGAGTGGGGGAGGAAAAATAATTAAATAAACAAGTTCTCGTGGAAATTAGTATGGTCAGTTAAACCCGTCTATGCCAGTTTCAGTTATCATTGGAAAAGTTTAGAAAAGAAGATAATTGCCTGTATTGTAGCTAAAACCTGCCAAATTACAACGGAGTCGGAGTGAGTAGATAGTAGACGAAGATACATAGCATAAGGCTGCTGGTTATACCCGCCACCAATAAGATAAATATCGCTATCGGCTTCATCGCAGTGAAAAGTCTGATTATAACGGTTCTGTTAAAACAAGTACCATTAACACTTAGATAAATAATGCTAACCAAACCTACCAAGAAGAACTTTTTTTAACAAGATTGATAGTCAGAGAGAACTTTTAACTGCTAAAATAGAAATAAATCCTCTAAAAAATAAAGATTGCTTTCTCAGTGTGTAACATAGCACGAAGAAACAAATTAAGTAATTCAAGATGAACCGCAAATTCAAAGAACAACGAGATTAATATCAACAAGATGATTGACCATCTCATCAAGACCTAGAGATCAAAAGTCCATAATGTTGACCAAGAAAAATGATACATATATTTTAATGAGTTATTGCGGCAATACAAAATATTAGCTGAAGGAGTCGGGAGTTAAACCAAATAGAGAATTGTCTGGAACGTAGAGGTCTTAATCAAACATACGTATTATTAGCTGTTTTCTATTTTTTTTCTCTTTTTTGTTTTTCGAGTAACTTCTTTAAAGTACTGAAGTCAGTGTATTTAGGGGACTTGAGAAAACGCCAAGTTTCAATTGAATTCTGATTATTTTCTTTGCATTAAATTCGTTTTGAAAATATATTTTAAGAAATAAATACAAGACAAAAAAGAAATAGAAGAGAAAGGAAATCCAGTTCAATTCTGGTTTGGTTTCTTGAAATGTTGTCACCTGCGAGTAATTCAGAACCCTAATGTAACTAAATTTCTTAGAAACACAAATTTCTTAGAAACACGGGTGCACCAAAACGTACAATAATATTAAAAAAAGAAAAAGCTAATGACACATTGATACGGTATTAGACCCAAAAACCTGAAGCAGGAAATGCAAAGCTCCGAAACACTAGTAAATACACCAAATAGGTTTTCAATTGCTGTCAACAGAATGTAGCAGCCATTTCGCTCACTCACAACGATTAGTGATTATATTGCTTGCCAAATGTTCAAAGAATTCCAACAAGTTTCTTTTGCAATATCTGTCAATCATTTGTATATTTGTAGTGACGTGAATACCAGTGATTTTTTGTGTCTATACACGCATGTATATATGTGTGTGTGTACGTGTGTTTCTTTTGCACTACTATTCAATGAGTGTTTTATTTGTGTGTGCCTAGTCGAAAAAAATATGTTTGTATGTGTAAGTGTATACACACACTAACACACTCACACGTACATTCATACATACCCATGCATTCACACACACACACACACACACACACACACATGTATATATGTATATGCTGGACCCTCCCGTCGAAGTGTCGCTCAGTCTTTGCCGAACGACTTGCACGAATGATTTGTTTATAGTGATCAAATGCATGTGCTGTACATTATTAGCTCACTTCTTCCATCAAATCGACGTTGCCTCAACAGGTGCACGGTGTACCACGCGTCAGATGTCGAAGTCATCTCGGAGTAACGGGAAATGAAGTGTTTTGCTCAAGAATACAATACATCATCCTGTCTAGGAATTGGAACAACGATCTCGCGAGCAACACCCTAACCATTAGGCCATGCGCCCTTACACACATATATGGAATGCTGGTGGTACACAATACACCACTGTAATGTAATATTTGTTATTTGCTTAAGTCTAGAGGCGCTGAGGTGGCAGAATTGTTAGTAAGTCAGACAAAATGCTTAGCGCCATTTCTTATTTCTTTACTGCCCACCAGGGGCTACACACAGAAGGGACAGACAAGGACAGACAAATGGATTAAGTCGATTATATCGACCCCAGTGCGTAACTGGTACTTATTTAATCGACCCTGAAAGCATGAAAGGCAAAGTCGACCTCGGCGGAATTTGAACTCAGAACGTTGCGGCAGACGAAATACCGCTGAGGATTTCGCCCGGCGTGCTAACGTTTCTGCCAGCTCGCCGCCTTTAAGTTAACAAGTCTCACGGTCAATTCTTCAAGGTAGTTCGATTTCCTCTAATACATACTTCTTCCACGGCCAACTCTATGTTGGTTGACCACAAGTTGGACACCATCAAGAAAATTACTCAATGAATTTTGTTTACTCTGAGGTGCTTCAAGGTTGACAGATTTTCAATTACAGATTTTCAGTTCAAAATACTATTATCGTTACAATTTGGATTTTTAAATGAAATATAGATATTTTGAAATACTTATGAGAAAAAAAATATTTCTTCATATTTATTGTTTACTAATCTCAATAAGAACAGCAGTAACCCTGGCAACGCCGGGTAATTCAGATAGTCATATATATACCAGTTGATAAGGCATCAGCCCATCTGGACAGTTCTTGTAGTACGTTAATAGCATTAAATCGAGAAAGATTAACTTCACATTGATATAGCCTTTTAGCAAGGTAATTGCCAAGATTATCAAGTGTTGGCCTTAATATTTCACGTTTTCTTTACTTAGTAGTAAGCACACGGCACACTCACGCACGCACACACACACACACACACACACACACACACACGCGCGCGCAAAGACATTCCTCATTAACGGTCTCACCGACATTTCTAGAGAGGATCTGATCAGATAACTTGATATAAGAAAGACTTTTCAGACACTTTAAATATCCTCCTTAGTATGTCAAGAACTTCAGTATAATGCGAGAAAAGAAAATGTTCATTTTTCCATATTAGAACGCGAGACCGCACACTCACACTAATAAACACACACATACACAAACACACGCATAAACACACACAAACGCGACCGACGCACACACGCACACTCACGTCAACAACAGCACGCGCGTGCACACACACACACACACACACACACTAAATCTCTTCCCGCCTTCTTCGTCATATCAGTGACATCAGAGAAGTATTTTTCTGCTATAGAATGCAAAGACATTGCGTTCCAGAAATAAGTCAGATAGCGTGCTGTCAGGAATGATCGCTCAATCTATGGACTCACCTCATGTATAAGAGCTAGTCTGTCTGTCTGAAACACAAATCTTACAAGAGCTGCAGCTGCTTTTACTAACAAGACAAGGAAAGAATTCACCAAACACATATTCTTGTGATATAAATTGAGATGGTCGATCGATTGTTAAAGCTGTGGCGACATTTTTAACAGGAGTCGAAAGATCAAAAGGGAAAAGAAAGAGGCGTTTACTGGCGGTCACAGATAAATTTTGATTTGGTTTTCTCTGCTTTCTTGTTAGAAACATTTCCCCCCGAAAAATAACTATTGTGCTTTTGTCACTCACCTTATTCATTCCCTCACCAGTTCGTAACTTCACCGCCTGAGTATGATTAGAAGCGTGTGGATAACAAGCAAGCATGAAACATGGATGCTTGAAAAAGTAGGTTTTGTAGATAGAAAAGACTGAGGGTAAATGATATTGTTAGTTACTGTATGCTAGATAATAGAGTGAAAACGATTATTAACCCTTCGTTCATAAGCATCTATTCAATAATAAATTTCTAATCAGTTAACTGCGTATTCATGACTGTAAAACTATTAAAAGCATGTATTATTTTTTATCGCTTTTATAAAGGCGGCGAGGAGGCGCAATGGCCCAGTGGTTAGGGCAGCAGACTCGCGGGCGTAGGATCGCAGTTTCGATTCCCAGACCGGGCATTGTGAGTGTTTATTGAGCGAAAGCACCTAAAGTTCCACGAGGTTCCGACAAGGGATGGTGGCGAACCCTGCTGTACTCTTTCTCTCACTCTTTCTTCCTATTTCTGTTGTACCTGTATTTCAAAGGGCCAGCCTTGTCACGCTGAATCTCCCCGAGAACTACGTTAAGGGTACACGTGTCTGTGGATGTGCTCAGCCACTTGCACGTTAATTTCACGAGCAGGCTGTTCCATTGATCGGATCAACTGGAACCCTCGTCGTCGTAACCGATGGAATGCCTACCAACCGACGGAGTGCTAGATAATAGAGTGAAAGCGATTATTAACCCTTCGTTCCTAAGCATCTATTAAATAATAAATTTCCAATCAGTTGACTGCGTATTCATGACTGTAAAACTATTAAAAGCATGTATTAATTTTTATCGCTTTTATAAAGGCGGCGAGTCGACAGAATCGTTACCACGTCGGTTATAATGCGTAGGGGTATTTTTATGGACAAAAGTTCTGAGTTCAAATTACGCCTAGGTCGACTTTGCCTGGTCGTATGTCAAAAAATTTCAAACTAACACTGAAGGCGGTGAGCTGGCAGAATCGATAGCACGCCGGACAAAAGTGCTTAGCGGCGTTTTGTCTGCCTTTACGTTCTGAGTTCAAATTCCGCCGAGGTCGACTTCGCCTTTCATTCTTTCGGAGTTGACAAAATAAGTACTACTTGAGTACTGTAATCGACTTGTCCTCACCCCAAAATGTCACGCCTTGTGCTTTTAGAAGAAGGGATTATTATTATTATTATTATTATTATCATTAAGGTGACAAAGCTGTAAATTTGTTAGAATATCGGATAGAATACTTTGTAGCAATTAAATCCCCCTCTTTAAATTCTGACTTCAAATCACGCAGAGGTTTACTCTATCTTTTATCCCTCCAGGCACGATAAAAAAAACTAATAGTCAAGTGCTAAGGTTGATTTATTCGACTACCTCTGTCCATTAAAAACCAGGGCTTATCCCTAAATCAGAAATAATTCTTAATCTTCCATAATCACAAGCCCTTAAATGTCGGGAAGAAGTGATTGAGGATCAAAAACTGTACTTGGTTACTAGTTATCTTGCAGACCCTTGATGGAGATGAGAAGTAAAGTCAATCTCGATGAAATTTTGAACACAGAAAGTTATGGATTTTTGTCAACATAACATGGCAGTCCTGGTTTAGGACGAATGTTGCTGTAATTTAACTCCAGGAGATATCGTCTCCAGCTGGATTCCCTTGTACGAAAATATAAGGACACAGATCGTGTCGTATAGCCAGCTGGAGACGATGTCTCCTGGTGCTAAATTACAGCAACATTCGTCCTAAACCAGGACTGCCATGTTATGTTGGCAAAAATCTTTACTCTAAAGTACTGTTGCTGAATATCTCTCGTGAGATTTAAAAATAGTAATTTTCTAATTTATAGAAAATTATGTGGCCTTACATTCTATGTTAAAATTTCCGCCGATGTCAATATTGACTTTTATTCTTCATTAGCCAATAAAATAAATACTCGCCAAAGGGTCGTACTTAATCGGCAACACCCTCCTCAGCAGTTTTTCCTTGTTAGAAAGCATTATTCCTACAAGTTAACTCTATTTTTTCCAATAACTAAGTTTAAAAGTCATGTAACTGACGTACGCGAATAATTCTAAAAATGATTAAAATAGCCATCTTAATTGTAGGGCAAAAAAAAAATAATAATAATAAATAAATAAATAACGTTGGCAATTCTTAGAAAAGAAAAGAAAATTAGATATATTTAAAAAAAAACTTAAGAATTGTTTGTTTTTAATAGCGTTACTTGGATAGACAATGAAATTACAATGAAACCGAGAAGATATTTTGGAAGAGTAAAAATATATTTCAGGAACGATATTTGTTTGCGTTTGGTCTTTATATGAATTCATTACCAAAGTAGATAAAAGAAATATTTTTAAACAGCTCACCAACTTTTTTAAAACCTTTGTCCAAAGAATTATTGTTCAGTCACACGTCTCAGGGTTTCGTACACAAGTACTTTCACTTGCGCTTATATATTTGCGACAGTGTTTCTGAGGTTGTTTGTGCTTGAGATTAATGATCAGCTAGATTTAATTGTGATTTGTTTAAAGTTTTTAAGTTTTTTTTTTTTCTGTTAAATCAGTAACTTATCTATCAGCAATATTGTTTTTCAAGTCTATTATAACACAGAAGTGCCGATCTCATAAAGAAACTTTGTGTTCTTTCTTCTGTAGAAAACAAAATTTCATATACATTATTTGAACTCTGTCTTCTAAGATACAATATTATTACCAAACTTTTTTCAGCACAGAATATTGAAACTTGACACTTATATGAGAGAAAAAAGTTATATTCATACAGGCATTTTATCCCTGACTTTTGATTAAGATTATACATAGTTTCTTAAATATATGCACAGTTTCGGGGAAAAATAAGTTGTAGCATTGATATTTAGCAATAATACCGTTTCTAAATTTGGCACAAGGTCAGTAATTTTGAAGGGAGGAAGAAGTTGATTACGTCGATCCTAGCGTTCAACAGGTACTTATTTTATGTACTTCGAAGGGGCGAAAGCTAAAGTCGAACTAGGCGACATTTGAACACAGAACATTTTGTCCTGTAGGTAAACGACCAATAATATTATTTTGGTTTCAAATTTTGGCACAAGGCCAGTCTAGGAGTACTTATGTCGTAAGATAAGAAATAAACTAGCTGGGATTCGAAACCAGGTTGTGTGAGTTCTGTTCGCTAGGGATGTAATATCATTGTATTACTGAATGCCCACCTCTGAGATATGATATGAACTGCAGTTAACATTTAATACCCTGTTATAAAATTAGCACTTGATATCAAACATTAATATCTCATTAGAAACACGATTTACTCCTATCAAAATTACGCTCGAAATAAATGTGGCAGATTTCTCGCTAACGTATTTATTACACGTGATTTTATCAGGTCGAGTCATAGTTTAAGGAAGCATTTTTCATTTTCCCAAGACTGAAGACACGTTATCTTCTCCCATTCTTCTGATATTATCTAATATATTTCATTTCAAGTGTTCCACAATCTGCTATTATGTATGTATATGAGGCGGTATTAATGTTAATTTATGGTGTTTCACTATACTAAAGTTCTGTTATGCAGATAGTTTTTGGGTCGCAAAAAGGAAATACTTCTAATGCGAGAGAATATTAATGGTCTGTCTTTGAAATATTGCAGCTGGTGAATAGAAATTTAATTAATTAAAGCTTAGAATTTGGTTAAAGACCAAATTTATATTGCTGTAAATCTTTGAAGACATTCTCATGGCGACTTTATATGCTGGATTTAAAATATTTCCTCACGCTGGAAAGAATATATTTATAACCTCACTTCAAACAAAAGCCAGATGAATGGAAATATAAATCCTTCATTTTTACAAAATCTTAATGGTTAAGTTGTACTTCCTTTTCTAATTAACTTGAGTCGGACAAATTATGTTGCTAAGTTCAATATTGAATGGTTTTAATATGTATACGTATAAGGTTTCTTCAAGTTCCTTGTAAGTAAGGAATAAATCGTAATTTATACGTTAGCTCATAACTCCAATCACTGCGGGCATAGGTCAATTCCCGAATACAGACAAATTTAAATTAAAAAAGAAAGTATTATCATTAAACATATTTATTGAAATTTATAAGGCAAGTGGATTAGCAGGATCTTTACAACGTCGGATAAAGTACCTTGCAGTGTTTGACTCGATATTTTACGGTGTGAACTCAAATCCCTCTGAGGACAACTTTTCGTTTTTTTTTTCCGTTGTTGATAAAACATTATATAACAAGTCAGCGCCGTGGAGGCGCAATGGCCCAGTGGTTAGGGCAGCGGAATCGAGGTCACAGGATCGCGGCTTCGATTCCCAGACCGGGCGTTGTGAGTGTTTATTGAGCGAAAACACCTAAAGCTCCACGAGGCTCCGGCAGGGGATGGTGGTGAACCCTGCTGTACTCTTCCACCACAACTTTCTCTCACTCTTTCTTCCTGTTTCTGTTGTACCTGTAATTCAATGGGTCAGCCTTGTCACTGTGTCACGCTGAATATCCCCGAGAACTACGTTAAGGGTACACGTGTCTGTGGAGTGCTCAGCCACTTGCACGTTAATTTCACGAGCAGGCTGTTCTGTTGATCGGATCAACTGGAACCCTCGACGTCGAAAGCGACGGTGTGCCAACAAAACAAGTCGGCGCCATCATTAGACTGAATTGTTTATGTTGGAGAAATGTATTGAAGTGCTTATTCCGTTATTTTATTTTGTTCTGAGTTTGTCTGTGACAACACTGGTGCTGGGTTGCATCAGGCTGGCATTTCTCTTGGACAGCATCGATGGCATACAGAGGGAAAATGTGTTACACTCATCTTCAGAAAAATTTGACTGAGGTCTACATCCCGGAAAGGAAGCTGCCATGTGCAGATCCACAGTCAAACCGGACCAAAATGTTAAACACTAGTGATATGTAAATTAATAGTTTCTGTTCTCTGAAACTACTAGATATGATGTTTATATAAACAGACCAGCTGCTCCTTTCTCTGGGACTGTTCAAGTGACATAGACATCACTGATGAAGCTCCTAATTGGGACAAAATCGTTGAAGGCTGTTCAAAGATTTTCTGGGATTCTATAAACAAATAGATAAAATTCACAGGTTTGTATGTCTACTTCGTAGGTTTACATATAATATTTATGAGATTACGGGTATCTCTGTGAACAATACTGATTAGATGTAGATTTGATTGGACACGACTTTACACATCAGCTGTAACAAAGAATCTACAATTAACACATTCAATAACACGAAATATATTTGTTAAATAAATACTTAATAAGTTCCAAAAGCGAAATTTGAGAACCTGAAACATTCACTAAATAGAGGGAAAATGTTAGAATGAAAAGAAATTACAGTTCTATATTTAAGAGGTGAGGAATTATGTACATTATTTACAGTTGACGGATATTTGTCCTCATCTTGTTTGTTGTTAACATAACGTTTCGGCTGAGATACCCTCCAGCCTTCATCAGGTGTCTTGGGTAAATTTCGAACCTGGGTTCTCATTCCTAAGGTATTTTTCGATGTTATTATTATTATTATTATTATTTTATGTTTGACTTTTGTTTTGCATTTGTACAAGTTGGATCCAAGTCTCACCCAGAGACCTCAAGAGACAACAAGTTAGAAGTTCATGTAGGTGTTATTATTATTATTATTATTATTATTATTATTATTATTATTATTATTATTGTTGTTGTTGTTGTTGTTGTTGTTGTTGTTGTTGTTGTTGTTGTTGTTGTTGTTGTTGTTGTTGTTGTTGTTGTTGTTGTTATTATTATTATTATTATTATACTATAGCCTTGTAAAAAGTAACGATTTCACTGGAACTATCTTCTAAATTTGGCTCCTTTCAATCACTGGATTGCGGCCATACAGCAGCACCATTTTGAAGAGTTTAGTCGAACAAATAGATTCCAGTAGTAATTTCTAAATCTGGTACTTTCATATTGCAAATCAGGGGCTTGAAAACACATCGATAGTGGCTGTCATGCAACAAAGGATTGGCACACACACTCACACACACACACACACACACACACACACATATACATACATAATACATATATATATATATATATATATATATATATATATATATATATATATATAGAAAGAGAGAGAGAGAGAGTTGCAATGATATAGTCAAAAGCGATATCTTGAAATAATTTAATAGTTTCAGTTTAACGAATCCTGTCACTTGGCAATGGTCGATCCAGACTTATAGTAGATGGCACTTGCCCACGTTACCGTGCATTGGGACTAAAACCGAATGAATCCTAAACCATATGGTTCCAAAAAGGGGCTTCTACACAACACAGTCATGCCTGCCTCAATGCTGACGATTAATTTTGGGAGTATGATATTAAAAAAAAAAAAAAACTAAATTGAATTCACTCGATCAAAAATGGAATAGTTGATATATAGTTTCTCTGGGAAATAAAATGGTCACAGAAGTCTTATAGTTAGAAAGTAATCAATCAGTTAGAGGAAATAGCATTAAGATTAAACGTTTGAAGGAAATTACATACGGAAATCTTATTAACATGACTATTACATTGGAAATCGCTTGGGAAAAATTCCCCAGCAAACAGCTTTAGAATATATCCATAGGCGCAGGAGTGGCTGTGTGGTAAGTAGCTAGCATATCAACCACATTGTTCCGGGTTCAGTCCGAATGCGTGGGACCTTGGGCAAGTGTTAACTACTCTACCCTTGGAACGACTAAAGCTTTGTGAGTGGATTTAGTAGACGGAAACTGAAAGAAACCTGGTGTATATATATATATATATATATATATATATATATATATAGTAAATCCCCCAAAAAACCCACAAGAAACAACAACGCGTGGACCTGGTACATGTAAAGTATTAGCAGACGCTCAGGGAAAGAAAGAAAGATGATTTAACGTTTCGAGCAGATGCTCTTCTTCAGAAACAGAAGAACGTTCAATAGAAGGAAAGACGGAGGAATAAAATCGCCAATGATTCACAAACACATACATGTGTGCGTATATGCTTTTGTCTCTGTATCCGTCCACCCCACCATCACTTGACAGCCGATGTTGGCGTGTTTACATCCCCGTAACTTAGCGGTTCAGCAAACGAGACTGACAAAATAAGTACTAGGCTTACAAAGAATAAATCCTGGGGTCGATTTGTTCGACTAAAGTCGGTGCTCCAGCATGGCCGCATTCAAAATGGTTGAAAGAAATAAAGAATAAGAATGTATCTTTTCTTAAATCGAAATATATCTTTTATCTCTTGTTACAGTTTATGGGCCGCGGCCATGCTGGAGCACCGCTTTGAAGGGTTTTTGTTGATCCCATTACTTACGTTTTTACAGTCTGATACTTATTTTACGTGTTTGATTTGCCGAAGCGCTAACTTACGGAAAGTAAATAAACCAACACCGGTTGTGAAGCATGAGGGTTAAAAGCACGCACACACACAGACACAGACACACCACACCACATTACACCACACACACACACACGCACGCATGTATATATATAGTTGAAATTTACATAAAAACAAGACGAAGACAAGTGCATAAACAACAAGCAGGTGTATTAGTTTGACACTCGGGAAGGTGTGAGAAACTCAGACCGTAAGGACAGACGAAATACCACTAATCATTTCGCCTGGCGTTCTAACGTTTCTGCCAGCTCACCGTCTTATTAAATAAAAAAAATGTTAAAATGATAATACGCTGAAATATGTGTGTGGTGAGCATGTGCACTTGTGTCCATCTGTTATATCCTTTCTACTGGGGGCACAAGGCCTCAGATTTGGGGGTAGGAGACTAGTCAATTACATCGACCCCAGTGTTTCACTGGTACTTAATTTATCCACCCCGAAAGGATGAATGGCAAAGTCGATCACCGCGGAATTTGAACTCAGAACGTAACGACGAGTGAAATACTGCTAAGCATTTCGTCCAGACAAAAGGCTTAGCAGCATTTCTTCCGACTTTACGTTCAAAACCCGCCGGGGTCGACTGTGTATTTCATCCTTTCGGGGTCGATGTAATCGACTTATGCCCACCCCAATCTTGCTAGCCTTGTGCCAAACGTCAATGAGTTCCAGAAATAACTAGGAGGTTAACTTTGTGACGGTCTGGCGCCCTATTCAGGGACGAGTGGTGTAATCTCAGTCACTTATACCATGAGTTAGTCATATTGGAAACCGGGTTAAGATCCGGCTTTTTGAGTCCTAGGGTTCATAACAGATACAACTCTACGTAGTAAACAGTTGTCTTAATTCATCCAAGCGCAAACATATATGTCGTATAGAGTACAAACAAACATTTCATATATTAACGTTTCCTCAACGGCTTCCTCCCTTAAGTAAGAGAGCTGATTGAAATAGAGTGGCCTAATCATTGTATAAGACCGGCCCTATATCATTTCAAGGAAGTGAATCGAGAAGTTCAAAATTTTGTTTGGCAACAAAGGGCAACAGTTTGAATCAGAAGCAGCAAACATCGTTAATGTTTTCCGCTTTTGATGGTAATTCTTGAGAACTAGAAGAAGCCACTATGCCGGTTTCGTATGTATTTGTAAACGGTTGTGATTTGTTTATTTCTGTCTTTGTGGTGCTCTTTTTAATTTCTCTTACACTCCCTGTATTTCTTGTTTTCTGCTGTGTTGTTGATACCCTTGGGGAAAACGGTGCGCTGAGAATAAATATAAACTAAAATACAACAGAGAGAATGCTTGACGATTTAAGTGGGAATTAAGTAGACGATGGAAAAATCTAACGAAAGTGTGTTGACAAGACTTCCCAAGAAGTTTCACTCTGTGGTTTCCAAATGAAAATGGTTTTCCCCCTTCGAGAACTTAGACTTCAACACTTGTCACTTTGAAGAACCTTTCATAGGAGTGTCAGAATTTCAGCAAAAGAGAAGGAAATAGATTAGCTGATTATATAGCGAATTCGTGAATTTTTAATATAAACATTTGTTTTTCAAAAAGAATATACGAATATACGTTTATATATATTTATATATATATATATATATATATATATATATATATATATATATATATATATATATATATATATATATATATATATATATATATATATATATATGTATATATACGTATGTATGTATGCATATATATATGTATGTATGCATATATGTATGCATGTATGTATGTATGTATGTATGTATATATAGAGATAGATAGATTAATAGTCACATTTACTCAGATACATAAATGCACACACATGTATTTCACATAAGCGTGATCTGTACATATAAATACGCATATATATATATATATATATATATATATATATATATATATATACGAGAAGCGCTGAAAATTTCCTAGCTTTGGGTAAAAGAAAATACAAGAGGATCAGTTAATTATGATTTTAATCATCGCATGCCCCTCTCAGATTCACACACTTATTACAGCGGTCCTTTAATGATTCTAACCTCAGAAAGAGAACTCCGAAGGTTGGGCCTCCAACCAGGCCCTTCATGACACCCTCAAAGCCAGTACCCCTTCGTATATATATATACTTACATACATGTACGCTACCTTTGCTAAATGTTTAAGAAGCTCCTTTCACAAATATGATATTCCAGATTGGATACCGCAGCCAGCCATCAAATAAAACCAATTAATCTCTACATTTGTCTGCCACACGAGTAACAATGACTATTTATTACAAATCTGAATATGCACAAAATGTCGTGTATGTAAATGTCTTTTTCATATTATTGGATAGAAATTTATATTAAGTAATGTCAAAAGTTTTGTCCTAACTTTTCACTAACACATTCCAATACATCGGTGGAATTCTGTCTCTGCGAACGGGCCACAGTTATGCGACAAAACATCTGACACAATAAAATAAAGTTGAAAGTAAATTTAACAGTTTCGTACAGTATTAAAAATATAGAATATCTACCTACCGTTTGGACAGCGTATCCCCATATGTATACACGCGCAGGCAACCCCCACCCCACCCACCCACCCACATACAACCATACATTGATCGATATTTGCTATTAAAAGGAAATATTACGACTCTACTGAAAGAATACAAACACTTCCGGTATTATACTTAAGCGGATTAGCTAACTGCGTCTTATTTAAGAAATGCTTTCAACGTTTTCATATTTTGGAGTAATTATATTTACATTAAATTTTTGTTTAAGTCTTTACTGAAACTATGTTATTAACTGTCAATATACAAATGGATATATATATATATATATATATATATATATATATATATATATATATATATATATATATATAGTTTTAAAAAAACAATAACAAAAGAACAAAAAAACAACAAAGTGAGGACGTGATATGGATAGTATTATTGGACGCTCAGGAAAGGAAAGAGAGAGTGTATGACGTTTCGGGCGTAGCCCTTCGTCGGAAAGATGGAAAGTTCGGAGAATGGAAGAACGGAGAAAGAGGAAAATGGTACCAATGCCCACGAGGTTACATATATAGAATATCTACGTGCCGTTTGGACAGCGTATCCCCATATGTATACACGCACCCCCCACCCACCCACATACAACCATAGTCAAAGTATCGGATCACTGATCATGAAACACCGTCTTCGATGGTCACGAAGCGTCAAGTCTTATTCAGTGAACACACATCAGGAAAAAAACCACGTGTTTGCCCTCTTCAAAGACACAAGAGCCAACTCAAAGCAACACTGAAAGCCACTTGAATTGAGCCTAAATCGTTTCGAAACACAGGTCCGAGACCGTACCAATTGTCGGTGTTCCATCACCATCGGAATCAAAAACTTCGAAGAGACCAGAAGAGAAAAAAAAAACGAAGAAAACAAACGACAGGAGAGAAAGGCTCGGCAAAATCAACTTCGTTCTCTACCGACATTCCCATGCAGCCAATCCCATCGACTCTTCTATGCAAGAATTGGTCTGCAGTCTTCAAGGACATCACCATAAAGGAAGTGTTCAGCAAAGAAAAGAAATACTGAGATACGAGATAAAGCCGACAACGGCGATATATGCATACGTACATATATATATACAGTGATCCCTCGCCATATCGCAGGTCACCTATCGCGCACTCAGTACATCGTGGATTTTTCTGGCTAATATATGCAAATTTATATCGCGGAATACTCAGTATATCACGGGTTTCTGCAGCCGATAGGTATTTATATTGTTTTAGATTTTAATTATTTCTGTGGGAGGTTTTGGATTTTAATTTTTTTTAGATTTTAATTATTTCAGCGATAGTCGCGGGATTACTGTATACAGAGAGAGAGAGGGGGGGGGGAGAGAGAGAGAGAGAAAAGAAAGAGAGAGAGAGAGAGAGAGAGAGAGAGAGAGAGAGAGAGAGAGAGAGAGAGAGAGAGAGAGAGAGAGAGAAAGAAAGAGAGAGAGACAGATAGACACATAGATAGATAGATGCATAGATGGATGCATAGATAGACAGACAGATAGATAGATAGATAGATAGATAGATAGATAGATAGATAGATAGATAGATAGATAGATAGATGTGGCTGGCCTATGGGGTTACCTTGGCCTTCATGCCTACAAAGCGCTTAGTTTTACAACGTTTCCTCAGACCCTAAGTAGAGTTGAGAGAGGCTGGTGTTGGTTTGCGTCGGCAAGACATTTATTATCTAGAAAAATCAAATCAATTTAATAAGTGCACTAAACTTGCTGTTTCGAGCATAGAACTTCTTTAAGAAAGAGTTGACACGAAAGGCATCAATGTGCGAAAACAGGGTTTCACATAAATTTAAGTTAGAAAAACTGACTGCAGCAGTTGAGTCTCATGTAATTCTGCGTTCCCCATCAGCTGCAGCCAGACTTTTTTTAACATAGAAGAACGAAAATTCTGTTGACTCTCATTAATTTCGTTCCTGTCAAATTCCTATGCGCATATGTATCTGTGTATGTATGTTTGCAAGTTTGCATTTAAGTATGTATTTATATGCAATATAATGTGTCAATCTGTCACCAAAGCAGATTTTTTTTATCCTTTCAAAGCTACGGTTGATAAAGCATACGACAGTGAACCGATTTATATACGCGATGATAAATCGATATCTTTTATCATTTATTTGCTTTAGTAATTGGATTGCGGCCATGCTAGGGCAACCGGTTTGGAGAGTTTTCATAAAAAAAAAACAGCACCAGCTGTAAAACGATGAAAGAGTGACAAGCACACGCATACACATACACACGCACGCACACATATACATACATACATATACTCTTTACTCTTTTACTCTTTTACTCTTTTACTTGTTTTAGTCATTTGACTGTGGCCATGCAGGAGCACCGCCTTTAGTCGAGCAATTCGACCCCAGGACTTATTCTTTATAAGCCTAGTACTTATTCTATCGGTCTCTTTTGCCGAACCACTAAGTTACGGGGATGTAAACACATTACCATCGGTTGTTAAGCGATGTTGGGGGGGGGACACAGACACACAAACATATACACACACATACATATATATATATACATACATATATACGACGGGCTTCTTTCAGTTTCCGTCTACCAAATCCACTCACAGGCTTTGGTCGGCCCGAGGCTATAGTAGAAGACACTTCCTCAAAGTGCCGCGCAGTGGGACTGAACTTGAAACCACGTGCTTACAAAGCGAGCCTCCTAACCAAACATTTTTCAGACGAATGTTATTGTCACTAATTTTTAATTCTTATTTTGGTGTCGAAGATGAGATTGACTCGTAAAACGTTTGTCTGTAATGATGCAGTGTGAAATATTAATCTCCTAATGCACGTTTTAAGCTAAAACATCCCGCATTTTTTTTTTATTGTATCCCAAAAATTACAGCCAAAAATAGTTAAATTGTTTTCTGTGTTTAACATTAAAGGATTGGTTAGTTTTAATAGTCTAGCAGAAATGCTAACCTAGGGCTTTGAGTGAAACCAACAGATTCCATATTGTATAAATTTCAGTCGTTCTATTCCCTATAGGATTATGTAATTACTTTTAAGAACAAAATTCAAAACTTTTCTTCCGACCACTCTCTTCCGACCACTCTCTTCCGATTCATAGAATAACGAAAAGAATAAATAATAATAATAATAATAATAATAATAATAATAATAATAATAATAATAATAATAATAATAATAATAATAATAATAATAATAATAATAATAATAATGATAATAAAGACTGAAGAAAAGAAAAGATTCCAAATGTTCGAGTTTGAAAAGTTTCGTAACAAAATTAAAATTACATTTGAAACATTCACTACTATTCATAACCGACGTGTTTATATTAACTCAGAATCATAAACCCTGTAGCTCCCCCCCTCTCTCTCTCTTTCTCTCTCTCGACATTACTTACTATTTTCTTTGCTCTCTTCCTCTTTTTTCTTGTTTTTCTCCGTATACCAAATGATATACGTTAAATAATGGACATAGAAAAAAAAAACAAAAAAAAAACTCGTTATTCTGATTTGAAAAGTAATTAAAAATATAATAGGTTTGTTCTGTTTTTGCCCGATTTTACGTCTTTATTATACATGTTTTAAATTTGTCTCAAATTCAAGTATTTACATAAATGATAAAACTGGAATTATGACAAGCTTTTACAGAAAAAAGAACTTCCATCATCAGACGTTTTTATCTTTTATTTTACTACTTGTTTCAGTCATTGGATTGCGGCCATGCTGGGACATCTGCAGCAAATGAGCATATGCTAACGTTTGGTAAACTCTCACAACAATTCCGTTTTCTTCCGCATCTCTCGAGCTGCCGAAAACACTAACCACCACAACACTCACAAATCACACCCTTATATGAAAGCTAAATTGACAATATATGTCCATGTATACAAACAACGGGATTCGCAATATTTGAAGGACTTCCATCGCAACTTTTGGATTAAATATTATCTAGAAGTACACAGCGACACCAACCTCTTCTTCAAGCCAATGAAGACTTCCCTGGGCGGGCACGTAATCAACGACAAATTTCCGTAAAATCCCATCTACCTTATGAAATATATGGAAAATCTAATGCAATATGTGCAAACGCTTTAAGCGCGTACATACATACACACACACGCACACACACACACACACAAACACACACACATATATATATATATATATGTATGTATGTATGTATGTATGTATGTATATATAAGCACAGGAGTGGCTGCGTGGTAAGACGGGTTGACAAAAGCCTTGTGAGTTGATTTGATAGACGGAAACTGAAAGAAGCCCGTCGTGTATAGATAATATATATGTATATATATATATATATATATATGCACATTTACCTGCAAATATATGTATATAATGTAATATTATGTTATATTATATTATATTATATTGTAGTATGTTATGTTATATTATATTATATTGTATATCATCCGTCCTATTTTTCATGTTTGCATAAATACAAGACGGGTTTCTTTCAATTTTCGTCAACCAAATTCGCTCACAAGGCTATAGTAAAAGACATTGGTTGACCATCAACCTTGTACAATCCGGATATGTATGGCTTTGTATGTTTATTGATATCATCTGTGCCCCTTGTAAAAACAAAATGAAGGTATCTTCAATCGTAGAAGTCTATTTTTTTTCTATTTTAGAAAAGAACAACCAAAATATGTATGGCCTTGTACGTTTACTGATATTGTCTGAGTTTCTTATGAAAAAAAAATGAAAGTGCCTTCAGTGATCGAAGCCCTTTTTTTGATTTTAGAAAAGTACGACCAAAACACAGGCAAGCAACTTTGGTTTTAGATTGCATAATGGAATGAATAAATTTGATCTGAGACTATACAAAATACAGCAAGCGTCTATCAAATCAACATTGACAAACCATACACTAAGTAAAATTGCATTCCAAATTCACATACCTCAGCACTGTCTGTCGAACGAAATACTGTATATTGACATCGGAAACACCTATTAGACCATACACAGCATTTTTACCAAGCATGCAGAGTTTTCTGAACAAAGAAAATGCTATTTATATCAGTGCCATTTACGTTGTTATATATTTTAGCATATTGTAAAGTACGAATGAACAGTCATTTTAAGATCGAGCAATAACGATAGGTAATGGAACTAAGTAAATTTGAATTCATTTTGCTGTAATTGTTATTAAACCAACAAATGATTAAACTATTGTTATTCTCTTCTTGGAGATTCAACACCAGTTATCTCATTTTGCAAGGAATAAGAGGCAAAATTCTTCTTGTGCTTTAAATCGTGACATATGCCTCGATTACTGTAAAGATTATGATCTATAATCTAATTTAAGCTTAAGTTATGATGTATAATCGTAAAATCACTTGCGTATGTATGTGTGTATATATATATATATATATATATATATACATACATGCATAGATACATATATAATATAATATATTATATTGTATTATATGATACGCGCGCGTGAGTGTGTGTGAACGCGTGACTCGGATCTTCCAATGGGAATCTAGTATACCATACCACCAACAAATAATGAACATTCTTTCAAGCTGAACGAGGCCAAGGCTTTACACAACATGACCATTTGATGGATTAGACACCTGCTTTATTGATTACAAACTTTCTGAGAAATGGTATTAACTGCTTACCTACAAGTATATAGTCCACGTCGTGCGTTGACGGCTTTTTAAAATTTTGTTTATATACGCATGTATGTGCGTGTATGTGTGGGCACATATATACGTACATACACATACAAGCATATATATACTTATATATATATATATATATATATATATATATATATATATATATATATATATATATATATATAATTACATATAAATATACATTTACGTATTTGTACATATGTATCTGTAAAAGTAATATTTAAATTTTGTGTCTGAGTATGTATATATTTATATATACATGCATACACATGTCAAATTACACACACGCACACACATATTATATATATATATATATATATATATATATATATATATATATATATATATATATATATATATATATATATACACACATACTCACATACACATACATACTTACATACATACACACATACACCTATATACATGCATATATACAAATACGTATGGGTTTTTTTTCGCTGCTTGTACATCTGTACATACCATACATAAATATCTGCACTGACTCAAGTGCCATATTATATACATAGCAACATATGTATAATATTATATGCATAGTGAGTCTATATTAGTTTCCTTTTTTATATTCTTGCTTTTGTCTCAATTTTTAACACACTCTCCTATTTTGTATACATATCTGATATCATAAGCAGGCATCCAGAAAGTAAACTTATGAGGTGATAGATTTGCAATATGAAATAAAATCATAAGGACCTAATCAGTTTATAAATGATTGTATTTGGTTACACTAGTGACATTTTTTAAGAAATAAATTGTAACTCTACCCTAACCTTTTGCCCTGAGGTTAATTGCATAAGAACGCGATGTAGTGATGCGATTTGGTATATATTTCTGAGAGTGTTAAACAGATGATAAAATTAAACGAGAAAGGAAAAATATAACACTGGCCATCTGGTGAAGTGGCGGGAGATTATTTTTTTAAAACCTTTTATCTTATACTTGTTTCAGTCATTAGACTACGTCCATGCTGGGGCACCGCCTTAAAAAATTTTTAGTCGAAAAGTCGACCGCAGTACTTATTTTTGTTATTTTTTTTTTACAAGCCGGGTACTTATTCTATCGGTCTCTTTTGTCGAATCGCTAATTTAAGGGGACGTAAATACACCAAATGCCGGTTATCACGCAGTGATGCGGACAAACACAGACATAAACACACGCACGCACACACAACACACACACACATACACATACATATATGTCCCACTGCGTGGCACTTTGGGTAAGTATCTTCTACTATAGCCTCGGGCCGACCAAAGCCTTCTGAGTGGATTTGATACACGAAAACTGAAAGACCGTCGTGTGTGTGTGTGTGTGTGTGTGTGTGTGTGTGTGTGTGTATGTGTGTGTGTGTCTGTGTGCGTGTTTGCCCCCCCCCTACCATCGCTTGACAACCAATGTTGGTGTTGGTGTTGGTGTGTTTACGTCCCCGTAACTTAGCGGTTCAACAAAAGTGACCGGTAGACTAAGTACTAGGCTTACAAAGAATAAGTCCTGGGGTCGATTTGTTCGACTAAAGGCGGTGCTCCAGTATGGCCGCAGTCAAATGACTGGAACACATAGAAGAATATATATATATATATATATATATATATATATATATATATATATATATAGGATGGACTTATTTCAATTTTCATTTACGAATCCAATCCAATCCAATCACAAGGTTTTAGTCGGACCGAGGCTATTGAAGAAGATGCTCGCCCAAGGCGTCACGCAGTGGAAATGAAGCTGACACCAAGTGTTTGCGATACAAACTTCTTATCGCACGGCCACGCCCGCACCTGATTGCTTTCTCGTTGTTTTAGAAGCGAAAAGCCAATACTCTACTAGAATTTGCGGGTGGGAAAATTGAAGAACTTAAATGAATATATAACTGTTGGTTGTCAGATAAATTAGTTCATTTAAATCTTTACTTTCCTATTTCATAATATTTGAACCCTTTCCAATCTTATTTGAATTAACAAGGAAAAAAGAAAAAAAAGAAAACAATTATTGTGGTATTTCATGATTTTATTTTATTTTATTCTATTTTGTACCTCTCTGTTCTTCCTCTGTAACTTTTATTTATCGTTTTTGAAATTTGAATAAATTTTACCTCTTTTCAAACATAGGATGAAGATGATGATGATGATGATGATGTGGCAATTAGAAAATACGAACGAAATTATTTGATAATTTTCTTCACTACTTCAGGGAGTGACGACCCTGCATGACACAAGCTGGTGCCAAACGTAATTCTCTCTTCTCCTTTAGACTACGCCAGCAAGGTCGAGAGAGGAATCCTCACGATTGGGCTTCCCAGGATTTTCTTAGATCTAACCCAGGCCTGCGCAAAACTGGAGAAGAAACTGGAGAGGACATGAAATGTAAAATCCGGATTAGATTATTTTATGCGCAACTCCATTGTCTCCCGAGACAAAAGGATGCCAAAAACAACAATATATACAGTCATCCTAAAAATTATTCATATCCTTGTTAATTTTTGCGATTTTCATTTTTGTGATGAAGTGAATGCATTTTATCAAGGTTGTTTATGAGTTGTATGTGACCAACAAGTGAAAGAGTAACAACAATACACAATTCAAGAAATATGCCATGTTCAAAATTATTTATACTCTAAGTTTACTGAGTCTAATGTCTTCATTTAATAGTCAATAGCATAGACTTTCTTCTTATGACTGCTTCAAGACGATTCTTGTATGTGTCCACAAGCTTCCGGCATGTCTTCTGTGGGATGTTGGCCCATTCTTCCTTGGCGAAAGCTTCGAGCTGGGTGAGTTTGATCGGATTCCTAGTCATCACTCTGGTCTTCAAGTCTTGCCACAACTTCTCGATCGGATTCAGGCCAGGACTCTGATTTGGCCATTCTAGGACGTTGACGTTATTGTCATTGAACTATTTCTTCACTACCTTAGCGGTATGTTTCGGATCATTGTCCTGCTGGTACTTCCAGTTGTAGTCGAGTTGGAGTTTCTCAGCGGATTCCTTCACGTTTTCATCAAGGATCCTAATGTAATTCTCCTTTCTCATGATTCCTTGGACCTTGGCAAGGTTCCCTGTGGCACTGGAAGAGAAGCATCCCCATAATATTATGCTTCCACTGCCATGCTTGACTGTGGGCAAAGAGTTCTTCGACTTGTATGCTTCTTCTTTGTTACTCCAGACGTATTCAGCATCCATATGGCCAAATAAGTCCAATTTCGTCTCGTCACAGATCATCTGAAACAAGATCCCAGCTTTTAGTCAACCATCCTGTAGTCTGATGAGACGAAGCTGGAAATATTTGATCATATGGATGTCAACGTCCTAGAATGGCCAAATCAGAGTCTTGTCCTGAATCTGATCGAGAACTTGTGGCTAGGAAACCGATCGGCCTGACCCTGCTTGAGGCTTTCACCAAGGAATTTGGGGGCCAACATCCCACAGGAAACATGCAAGAAGCTTGTGGACACATACAAGAGCCGTCTAGAAGCAGTAATAAAAACAATGGCTATGCTATTGACTATTAAATGAAGATATTAGACTCAGTAAACATAGGATGTGAATAATTTTGAACATAGCATATTTTGAAAATCCATGAATAAAATACCCTTGAAAAGTAGAATTTCTTGAATTGTGTATTGTTGTTATCCTTTCACTTGTTGGTCACATACAACTCATAAACAACCTTGACAAAATGCATTCATTTCATCACAAAAAATTTTTAAATCACAAAAATTAAAAAGGGTATGAATAACTTTGAGGACGACTGCATATATATATATATATATATATGTATATATATATATATATATATATATACATATAAGGATTAGATCGTTATTTAAAATACAGATCATATCAAGTGGCTAGCATTGGAATAAAAACTTTCTAGGTATTAATTATAATTAAAATTATAAATAAGTGTATCTAAGAAATACCACCATGCTAGAGACAGCAGTCAAAATTTGACTCTAAAACCACTTCATTTATTCGTGGTTTCAAAGTCAAGTTTGACTACTATCTCTACCATGGTGGTATCTCTAATATATTAATATATTAAGATATATTAAATACATTATAATAATTGTGGCCCGTTAGCAATTAAAAGCAAAATGGTAAAATTAAGAAATGAGGGTGCAAAATAGCACCGGCAACGATATATATATATATATATATATATATATATATATATATATATATATATATATATATATATATATATATATTATCGTTTAATCCTTTCAGTCACTGGATTACGGCCATGATGGGATACCACCTTGCGGGTTAAGTAGAACAAATGTACCCCAGTACTTATTTTTAAATCTGGTGCTTGCTGTCTTGGTCTCGTATGCTGATCCGCTAAGTTACTGAAACGTAAACAGACACGGGTTGTCAAGTTGTGATGAGGGCAGAGCACAAGTATAAACGCAAATGCACACACTCATACATCCCCTATCTATCTATATATATATATATATATATATATATATATATATCGTGCTTCCACAGTTTCCAACTTTGATCAACCTGTGTCTGTAATAGACGATATTTGGCTAAGGTACTGCGTAGCGGGACTGAACCGGAAACCCTATGGGTAGCAATCAAAAGTTTTTAACCGTTTAACCATGCCTACGCCTAATATAATTTCACTAAGTCCTTATTTTCTTTAGTAATTTCCCTAATTATTTAACACAGAGGTCACTAGTCCACGCAAATATCTAGCAAAAAAAAAAAAAAGATCTGGCTAATTATACCGCTGCACAAAATGAGGTCTGTCTGAATGAAATAATTTGCTCTGTGATTGTGTTTCTGTTGTTTTTTGTCCAAAACCTGAGGGGTGAGCGTCGGTGAAATACGACATTCTGTAAAATAAGGAGCTGAGCTACAAGATATTGAGAAAACCTGCCATAGATGAACCGCAACAGAATACATGTATGAATAAAGATGTTTAAACAGTGTTCATCCCATCACATTTTCAGACATAGTCAATATTAAAACAAATACGTTGAACAACATAATCGTTTTAAAAACGTTTTAAAAATGTTTTAAAACCTTATTGAGTGATTTTATAGAAATTTTGGCTACTATTTCTAACAGGTAAAGAAACCACGTATTGACTACCTCATTGAGAGTCGTTACATCAAGAAAATATTATATCCTTTGCTACTCTAGGCACAAGGCCCGAATTTTTTTTTGGGGGGGGTGGAGGGGGCAGTCAATTAGATCGACCCCAGTACGCAAATGGTACTTAATTTATCGGCCCCGAAAGGATGAAAGGCAAGGTCGACCTCGGCGGAATTTGAACTCAGAACGCAAAAACAGACGAAATACCGCTAAGCATTTCGCCTGGCATGCTATCGTTTCTTTTCTACTCTAGGCACAAGGCCAGAAATTTTGGGGGAGGGGAGCCAGTCGATTAGATCGACTCCAGTGCGCAACTGGTACTTAATTTATCGACCCCGAAAGGATGAAAGGCAAAGTCGACCTCGGCGGAATTTGAACTCAGAACGTAGCGGCAGACCAAATACCGCTAAGCATTTTCTCCTGGCGTGCTAACGTTTCTGCCAGCTCGCCGCCTTAAGGAAATATGATATTCCTCGCTGCAAAGTACCGAAAGTTTAACTAGGTTTCCTTAGTTCACCATGCTGATGTTAAATCCCGCTGTGTACTTGAAGATGTGATGTCCTAAAGAATCAATAAGATTACGAGAAAAAAAAATGTTTTTTTTTCTTTCCCAAAATCGAACTTGGGATTATCGGACCTGTCGATTTCTCTTGAAACAAAAATGGAACCTCTTCGTGGCTGCTCGATACGTTAGAAATAACAGCCAAATCGCCCTTAAATTATCTTGCTGCCTTAACAATAGGAAGCACATATTTAATTATGTACTATATCTGGTAAAATACTCTATGATCACAGTTAGGTGTACTTCGATCAGGACCCCCAATGAAAATTTTACAAGGCGGAAGAGGACTACGTTCAAGTCTTGGTATAGGGGGGGGGGGGAGTCTCCTCTCAATATTCAAGGGAGTGGGCTGTTTTTCTTACAAAGATTGTTCCAAAATACGATCATTTAACCAGCAGTTCTAAGGCTGTGGGTGCCCTGGAAAAGCGAGATTTTTACATCCTTGGAAATAAAATTCTAAGTATTTTGAAAATAAAAATAAAAAACGGTAAATTTAGAAGGAAAGTCTTTATTACAATTTATCAAATGTGATATTAAAATGATTAATTTATTTATTATTTTCACATGTTCTTCCTTGCATATGGAAAAACCCAAACATGATATGGCGTCCCAAAGCACGGGGCGTCCTTTAAGACGGAGACCTCGGGGATTTCCCAATTTGCCGGCATTTTTCAATTGGTACTGCATAGGACCCTCTGTGAAACTCCGGGGTCCCTGACCAACGTACCGATTGCTCTGATCATAACTAACCTGGGACTAAACAACAATTACGTGCGTAATTTTTATGAAAATGTGCAAAGGAAAAAACAAAAGCAAAAACATGAAAAAGGGAAGAACCAAAAAAAAAAAAAAAAAATAGCGGGGCTGATCTGAAAATTGATATCAATATTTATAATTTAGTAAGTAGTCAAGTTCTCTTAGGTTAAACATAAATAATGTTTTAAGATCTAGTCACAGTTATAATCTTAAATGTTTGATTTATATTACCCATTTTCATAGAGCATAGAGCAGCCATTCATTTAAACGTGTGAATCTCTCGGGATACGAAAGATCTTTTACCTTATTTTGATCCCTTTCTTTTTTTCACTCTCTCTCTCTCTCTCTCTCTAGATCCCCCCCCCCCAAAAAAAAAATGAAGGAAAAAGACAGGAAAATATTGAGACTTTTACTCAGTCCCCTCTTTAACTCATCTTGTCTGAAGTACGGTGCTTATATCGCATTTCTATAAACTTTAAAAAGCATGATATTTATTTCGTATAAGCAAGATATTGTCCTCTTTTTTTCTTATCAAGCTTAACACTAATGCCCCTCGTCAATGCTGTGACGTGCACTTCCATTCCCATGCTTATTTGTTTATGTTCAACTAATATAGCAGTCACTATTTTACGTGTCATTTCTCGCAAATGAATTTACAGAAGGCAAATTGACTACATTAAGAACACACACATACTCACACACACACACATACTCACACACACACAAACACACACACATATTCACACACAAACATACAGACACACACATATACAAACACACAATCTCTCTCTTCTCTTCTCTCTTTCTTTTGCTCTCTCTACTGTATGCATATGTATGCATGTATCTATTTATGCAAGTGTACATTCATATATATATATATATATATATATATATATATATAATGTGTCTGTACATAAATATGTGTATATATATATATATATATATATATATATATATATATATATATATATATACAAAAACAAATGAGGGGGGTCCATATATAGATAAAAATTAATGGATGTATATATATGCATGCATACAGTCTGTTAAAGTCTGTCATACCGGCCATGATGAAATACTACAAAGTATAGAAAATATGAAATACCACAAGGTATAGAAAATATTCGCCTTTATATATTTATATATTTAATCCTTTATATTGAACACTCAATATTTCATCTATTCAATAAGACATATTCCATATATTCAATAAGACATTCAATACTTTATTTCATAGTACCATCCATTTTTATTTTATATTATATATTGTATATTATATTATATATTGTATATTCCATATTCTATATCCCACATTGGTTTTGCAGGAATATAAATAAAACATAAAAAACAGACAGTGTTGGAACTCTTTTAAACAAAATAATATATATATATATATATATATATATATATTATTTTGTTTAAAAGAGTTCCAACACTGTCTGTTTTTTATGTTTTATTTATATTCCTGCAAAACCAATATATATATATATATATATATATATATATATATATATATATATATATATATATATATATATATATATATATATATATATATATATATATATATATATATATATATATATATATATATATATATATATATATATATATATATATATATATATATATATATATATATATATATATATATATATATATATATATATATATATATATATATATATATATATATATATATATATATATATAGGCGTAGGAGTGGCTGTGTGGTAAGTAGCTTGCTTACCAACCACATGGTCCCGGGTTCAGTCCCACTGCGTGGCATCTTGGGCAAATGTCTTCTACTATAGCCTCGGGCCGACCAAAGCCTTGTGAGTGGATTTGGTAGACGGAAACTGAAAGAAGCCCGTCGTATGTATGTATATATATATATATATGTATGTGTTTGTGTCTGTGTTTGTCCCCCTAACATCGCTTGACAACCGATGCTGGTGTGTTTATATGCCCGTAACTTAGCGGTTCGGCAATAGAGACCGATAGAATAAGTACTAGGCTTCTAAAAGAATAAGTCCTGGGGTCGATTTGCTCGACTAAAGGCGGTGCTCCAGCATGGCCACAGTCAAAAGACTGAAACAAGTAAAAGAGTAAAAGAGTATATATGTATGTATGTATGTATGTATATATATATATGTATATATTATGTATGTATTTGTTTATGTGTTAGAGTCATAGTAGTAAGCTTAATCCTGTTTCAATTTCCAATTAAGCCAGTTCACTATCCTTTTTTTTTCACTAATCCCCCGCCCCGTCCCAACTGCCCCCTATATCCAGTAACGTGGAGACGATATGCTGCAGCAACAAAGAAAATTATTTGACCTTGGTCAGCCAGATAAAGGAATTCCATTCGATCTTCTACAAATAACCCAATCGATTTATTGACACATTTAAGTAATATTGTATTTAGTGAATAATAGCGCCGTTAATTACCAGCTGCCAGAAAGCTTATTATCATTATGGTGCTTTTCTGACGGAACAAATACTGTATCATATATATATATTGTCTCCGTATTCTTTCTGTTGAAGAGCGTAGCTCGAAACGTCAAAGACTTTCCGTATTCCCGAGCGTCATACTAATATATACTTTTGTTATTTACACCACCTGTCCTCGTCTGTTGTTATTATTTGTATATTCTCCCATATATATATATATATATATATAACGTGAGAGAGTTAGGGTTGGGGGTTCAACCCACTAAGGGATAGTATATATCCAGTATACTGCTGGGAGGGTACCCAATTATTGCTACACTAGTGCTATACTAGGTGCAATCAATGGGAGCGGGTAAAAAGGAGGTTTTACCCCAAATTTTTTTTTCTAATTGTTATATATATATATATATATATATATATATATATATATATTTGAAAGTACCGTTTTTTTTCTGTAATGTTTTAATGTGTAAATTTTTCACTCATCTATATCAGTGAACAACACAATGCTAGTAAACAAATCGCTGTTGATTTCAACGATATACTTTCAGTTGCCAGATAAATTATACTCTAGAATTCTTCAGTACTGTAGCAGCGTCGGTGGTGTAACGGTTAGCATGGTTGCCTTCCAAGCAGTCGATCCGGCTGACGCACGTTGCTAATTTTTTTTTTTTTTGAAATTATGGTGACCCAGTTCTATATTCAGCGGCGCGTTGTGGCCAATATATAGCATTGGTGCAGGCGTTGCTGAGTGTTAAGAAATTTGCTTCCCAACCATATGGGTCCGTTTTGCGTGGCATCTTGAGTTGAGTATTTTCTACAATAACCACGGGCCTTGATAGTGGATTTGGTCGGCAAAAACTAAATGAAACCCGTTATATATATATATATATATATATATATATATATATATATATATTCAGAGTTTCACATTTCTATTCGTCGGACAGTTGTGAAAAACGTGAAACTCTGAGGAACAGTGTTGTTGTACTTTTACCGTTTCCGATGCCAGGGTGGGAACCCATGTCAGCATCTCTTCAGTTATCCAGCCATTGAAAATTCCAGTGAAAAATGACCGTTAAACGAAGGGAAATTACTGTGTGGTTGACTGTTATTAAGACAAAAGAGCTATAGACCCCCAAGTAAGGGGAGGGGGTAAAAGCAAGGGAGTAAAAAAGTCTATAGTGTTTGCGTGAGCGCACCAATCCGTATATGTATATACTAAACCACCCTTACTTGAAACACACACACGCTCACCCATATACTCGCCAAAAACTATACATATATGTACATATACATATATATACTAGCATAAACACCCCTACACACACGCACTCAACAACCTCGTACTCATACACACGCATGCAAAAAAAAAAATTATAGGGCTAAAGCAAAATACAGAAGAAAGTGTGAGAAAGTTATAAGGTTAAAACGCGGGTCATTTTTCACAGGAATTTTCAATGGCCGGATAACTGAAGAGATGTTGGCGTGGGTTCCCACCCCGGCATCCGAAACTCGGAGTTTTATCATGGCTACCGAATAAGTGTCACATATTTTTACAGATATATATATATATATATATATATATATATATATATATATATATATATATATATATATATATATATATATACATATGTGTGTGTATTTGAACATTCATACTATGCTCCTATTTTGGGAAATGTATATCTACATTAATTAATCGTTACATAAACTTAGTTTTACATTTATAAACAAGCATATGCCTTACCAACACATCTAGTACACACATATACAAGCGCATAAAACAGTATAGGCAATTATTTTCTCGTGAACATATGTGTATGTGTGTGTGTAGGCATGTACGTATGTAAAATATAAAAATGTGTATTATTTAAGTAATAATAATGTAACTAAATACCTAGAGACGTTATAATAATACATAAGCCACATCTGGGTTACATGAAAGTTAGGAATTAGCCCTAGTCCTCTCTCATATTGCATTATCTATACACTAGGCATTGTATAAATGTATAAATACCAAAAGTTATGTAAACAATGCGGAAACAAGAATCCAAAATTTTTGCTTCCATACACATTTAAATATTGGTATGCCAAGGTAAACACACACAAGCTTACACACACACATATATGTGTATCTACGTTAAATGTATGTATTCATATATATATATGTGTTTTGGGGTTTCTGCATATATATATATATATATATTTATATATATATATATATATATATATATATATATATATATATGAATAATACAGAATGGGACAAGAACGCAAAACATCAAGACAGTTAGGTGATACAAGA
>NC_142931.1:139889542-139892042 GCF_046866305.1 Octopus bimaculoides
GTCTACGCATTTGTTCACTGTTTCTCTGTGGGTACATGTGTCTGCCTATTTATCTTTCTCTCTCTGTATATATGTATGCATGGATGGATGGAAGGATTTATATGTACACTCACACACACACACACACATATAGATATGTGGTCTGATCAATAAGTACCCGGAATGTTGCCATAGTAACGAAGCTAAAGCATGCACAGATTGACCATACACGCTGCAGTGCATGTGCACTAAGTTTTAACGTTCTAGCTTATTTCGCTGTTTGCAGCAGTGCTTGGAAGGAAAGTGTGTAGCGTGTGATCGTCGCATTGACCATTTGATGCAGAACCTGCATCAAATTTTGGCAACACCTGCTCAGAGGCCTACTCAAACTTTTCAATACGTTTTCGTCGTTCTCGATACAATCAAGGTGACCTTGTGCAACTGAAATCCAAATGCCTTTTTGGTCAGCTGAAAGCAGTTTTGGCACAAACTTGGCAGACACGCATCTCATACCCAAATCTTCAGTGATAATGGACTGAACAGAACCGTAACTGATCTGCACATCCTCTGATAACTCTCTGTGTTTCTCTCCTTGTTTCTTTCTGAGTTCCTTTCTGTGGAAGAGCGTAGGCTCGAAACGTTAAAAACTTTTTCAATTCCCGAGCGTTATACTAATGCATCTGTTTGTTTTCTACACCAACCTTCTACATATATAAATATATACATATATATATTCTATATTCTCTCTTTCTCTCCCTCTCTCTCTCTCCCCCCCTCTCTCTCTCTCTCTCTCTCTCTCTCTATATATATATATATATATATATATATATATATATATATATATATATAGGTTATTAGAGGTAATAGTGTCAATAAGACCCATAGGTGTCAGGTAATGCTGAGTAAGTGCTATGGATAGATCATAGTTAAGCTCCAGGTTTAGTGATTATGCGAATAAGGAGTCCAACGTAGGTCATTTATCAGCTTGTGTATATATAAAAAAAAATTTTCAGAATGAGATAAAAATCCAAGGCTGTGAAGATTTTAGAACATTTATAAATAGAACGTCTTACACCTGTTTCCAGGATATTTATCATATCCCTTCATCGGAGACGGTGTGAGAGGATGGTTAAGCAATAGTTAATTTAGATAAGAAAACGAAATAGAGAGTGAAGTGGAGGAATGAAAATAGATGTCAGATATGCATGGATATTGCATTTGTAGATCCATTATTTGGGCAGAATGGTATACATATAAGATTCCAATACCTTGTGAGTAAAATCCAATAATATCTAAAATTGGTCATTCCAAGTATAAAGATTGTACACTGCTATTGAATTAACCCTTGATTCAATAGCCCTGTGTACACTTTTAAAGCGGTCCTTCAGTTTTTCGAAGCCCAGTAAAAATAACGCGGAATGTTGGGCATCCAGGCTGGTCTTTCGCGATTGCTTTAAAGCCAGGAACGTTTCAACACCCCTCGAGTATACGACAGGATTCCTTTCAGTTTCCATATACCAATTCCATTCACAAGATTTTGGTCAGCTTGAGGCTATAGTAGAAGACATTTGCCGAAGGTGATACGCAGTGGGACTGAACCCGGAACCATGTGGTTGGGAAGCAAACTTCTTACTTCAAAGTCACGCTTGATATATATAATGTAACTATGTGTATATATATGTATCTGTATATATATATATATATATATATATATATATATATATATATATATATATATATATATATATATATATATACATATATATATATATATATTTATATATATATATATATATATATATATATATATATATATATATATATATATATATATATATATACATATATATATATATATATATATATATATATATATATATATATATATATATATATATATATATATATATGCATATATATATATATATATATATATATATATATATATATATATATATATATACATATATACATATATATAAACATATATGTACGTACGTTCATACATATGTATGTATGTATGCATGTATGTATAAATTCCCAGACAGTATATGAAATATAATATACAGTAATAAATTGGATACATTATTTTGCTTATTATTGGGTAATTATTTCGTTTTTTTATTAATATGAATGTTTATATAATGTTCATGATATTCATATTCATAACTTAATTTGTAATATTATTTTGTTTGCCACATTAACTGCTACTGGGGAATATAGTTAATCCGATGGGATTATAGGTTACATAAGTGGTACAACTACTATATTTAAACAGCGATCTAATTTGCAAGCGTTTAGATGCAAAACAACAATGCGGTTATGCTGTTATTTCGATATCTACAATTCGAGTAACGCCCCAGCTTCTGATGTAATAAAAAATATGTTTTGCAGGCTACGTACACCGACAAGAGGCAAATACATTTGGCAAAGTATATTTTCACCATAAGGTAAACATGTAAAACGAAAGATCAGTGGTAGATGAGATTATATGTACAGTTTTAAGCAATACGATAGGTAT
>NC_142931.1:139897042-139907042 GCF_046866305.1 Octopus bimaculoides
GTACAACAGGGGTCGCCACCACCCCCTGTCGGAGCCTCGTGGAGCTTTCGGTGTTTTCATTCAATAAACACATACAACGCCCGGTCTGGGAATCGAAACCGCGATCCTCCGACCACGCGTCCGCTGACCTAACCACGGGGCCATTGCGCCTCCACACCTGCCAAATACCAAGACTGATTTAATCGACTTAAACATTTCTTCCAAAATTTGTGGCTCCCTGTCTATGTTAGAAACCACCGTTGCTTTGGTTGTCGTTACTGCTGCATATGTTGTTTTTGATGTTGCAGTTATTAAAGTCATTGCTTCTCTTTGAATAGCATGTGGAAGGGGACAAGAAGCTTAGTAGTGTCAGTTCGCCAAAGCCCCTACCAGTAAGCTAGTATCAAAATAGACGAGGAAAAGAAATACTTGCTTCAGGTATAGAGACATTAGTATTGTCATGAGGCTTGTTTGGTTATCATTATTGCTACACAGTACGGGCACGTGTGGAGGCACAATGGCCCAGTGGTTAGGGCAGCGGACTCGCGATCATAGGATCGCGGTTTCGATTCCCAGACCGGGCGTTGTGAATGTTTATTGAGCGAAAACACCTAAAGCTCCACGAGGCTCCGGCAGGGGATGGTGGCGAACCCTGCTGCATTCTTTCACCACAACTTTCTCTCACTCTTTCTTCCAGTTTCTGTTGTGCCTGTAATTCAAAGGGTCAGCCTTGTCACACTGTGTCACGTTGAATATCCCCGAGAACTACGTTAAGGGTATACGTGTCTGTGGAGTGCTCAGCCACTTGCACGTTAATTTCACGAGCAGGCTGTTCCGTTGATTGATCCGTAAGCGACGGAGTGCCAACAGCAACAACGGGCACGTGGCGAGTAAAGAAATGACTCGCAACAGCATGCGATCGAATGGACCCTGTATGGATTTTCAGGTTCTGATATACTGATTTACGAGAGTAGAATGGGAGTCAACGAAAGTGGAAGGGCAAAACCCTAATTGTTGTATGAGCAGGAGTTGAAGTCAGATGAGTCTTGTTTGTCTTTAAGTAGAAAGCGAAATAAAGAAATAGGATAGAAACGGCAAGAAAAGAGAGAGCAACAATATATCGGGTCCCGAAATGGGAGACCGTGACTACTGTTGCCAGGGGCTGCTATGTGGGAGCAGCCGAGAATTGGTAGAGCAAAAGCAGACAGACAGAGACCATTCATACTCCGTGCCACCAGCACCCGAGACCGACGATACAGAATGCCGAGAACCCAATGGTTCTCCTCCTCCCTATCCTACCCTACCCCTCTTCCTCCTCTGCTTCCTCCTCTTCTCTATATATTCTTTCTCATCCTATCAATTGTAACATTTATAAAGAAAGAGGCTTTGTGTCTTTACTCTTGTATATATGTCTGTATGTGTGTGTGTGTGTGTGTGTGTGTGCGCGTATGTGTGTACGTATATGCATATCTTTGTACGCATGTGCGAATGTATGTGAATATATAATTATGTATGTGTGTGTGCGTGCGCGCGCGCATTTGCTTGTCCGTATCTTTGTCCATCTGTTATAATTGTTTGTCATGAAGAGAATACACGTTTGTCTTAGCAGCAAGAGTATTTTTTCCTGTCTTTTTTTAACTGTGGGTGTTCTAAGAAATTACTCTCTACTGTGTGTGATGTAATGGCGTATTTATAACGGAGGTTTGACACATCCGGTGTCTGAACGTGTTGTCACACCCCACTGCCAATAATGAATATGTTTATATGTCGATCGGCCAAAAATGAGCTAGAATACTTAGGCAGCCGAACAGATGTCTGGAATTAACTGACAACCGAATTAATGAAGTTATAATATGACGAATAATTGTTCTCCCATGAATTTGGCATCTTTGAATGCACAGATTTAAAAACAATTTTTTTTCTTATATAAACTAATATAAACTAAAGCTGAATTTTTGACATGAAAATAGAATTACGAATAAAAGCAATTTATGTTAATAATATATTGTTATTATCATAAACATATGATACTGTCTATTTTCAATTCGGTTTTCGTGTCTATTCTCATCTATGATCAGGAATGTTAGGTAATGATAGAAAGAGTAGGGTCGCGAATACAAGCAGTTGAAATGGGGTATCCCTGAATGATCCCAAGAATAACGTTATACGGGGTGCGTAGCTCGTTCATAGGAGAGTCTCTCAAAGTTGAGTCATTGCTTGTATGTTTTCAGAGGTTACACTTCCTGCATTCTGGACAAATGGGTAGAATGTCGCAGGAAAGAATCGCAAAACGGACTGTTCAAGCGGAGCCAACCTGCAGAGGACCTAGGAACTTAACAAGAACGTGGTAGTTGCTTAATATCCAAATTCTCCGTTCATTACGCTTGGGAATCCGGCTGGAATAATCTTACAACGGTTGCTTCTGATCGGAACCTATGGAGAAACACGACCCGCTCAGAGACAGTGGGCAGCTAAAAAGGATTGATCGATAAATCGATGGATATGATACTATACTACCGTAATAGCTAACAAATATAAAATATAAAGGCCAAAAGCCAAAACTGAAGTAATACCCAACCAAAAGATTTAATGATCGTAAAGATTGCAGCTGGTTATTGAAAATAGATAAGGACTTCAAAGGCGGCGAGCTGGCAGAAACGTTAGCACGCCGGGCGAAATCCTCAGCGGTATTTCATCTGCCTTTACGTTCTGAGTTCAAATTCCACCGAGGTCGACTTTGCCTTTCATCCTTTCGAGGTCGATAAATTAAGTACCAGTTACGCACTGGAGTCGATGTAATCGACTTAATCCCTTTGTCTGTCCTTGTTTGTCCCCTCTGTGTTTAGCCCCTTGTGAGCAATAAAGAAATAAGATAATGACTTCTTAGCTTTGGCACAGGACCAGCAAATTTAGGATATAGGGATAGTCAATTGCACTGGTCCCAGTATTCAACAGGTACTAATTTTACCAACTTCATAAAAAGAAAAAGTCGACAGCGACGGAATTTGAACTCAGAACGTAAAGAGCCGGAAGAAACAACGCAAAGCATCTAATTGGGCGTAGTGACGATTCTACCAGACTTCGGTGAGATTTGAACTTGACGTAAAGCAGAAGAAAAAAAGCCACTAATCAGTTCGTCCGACGTGCTAACCATTCTGCCAGTGCGTCGTTCCAATGAAAATTCTTTTCTACTCGAGGCACAAGGCCCGAAATTTTTTTGGTGGGGAGCAGTCGATTAGATAGATCCTTCCCAGTGCGCAACTGGTACTTCATTTATCGACCCCGAAAGGATGAAAGGTAAAGTTGACCTCGGCGGAATTTGAACTCAAAACGTAAAGACAGATGAAATATCGCTAAGTATTTCGCCCGGCGAGTTAAAGTTTCTTATTTCTTTACTGCCCACAAGGGGCTAAACATAGAGGGGACAAATAAGGACAGATAAAGGGATTAAGTCGATTAGATCGACCCCAGTGCGTAACAGGTACTTAATTTATCGACCCCGAAAGGATGAAAGGCAAAGTCGCCCTCGGCAGAATTTGAACTAAGCACTTTGCCCGACGCGTTAACAGTTCTGGCAAATCGCTGCTTTAATCTAATAATAATAATAACAAACTTAATTATATTGCTTCTGTCATTCGGTATTAATCAAAGTGAGGCTTGTTTGCAGCGACTATATGTGTGGGATTTGATGGTTCATAGTCTTGAATAATATCTATAAATATTTTAGAATTAGGTTGTTAAATATTAACTATTTTATTACCAGAGAATTATTATTGATAAATCCTTTTGCGGTTTGGGCTTTACTTGTTATCTAAGAGATCTTAGCAGGAGATTTTCGTTCCGTAGATTGAGCACAATAGTCGGTTTCATTTAACGAACTTTGGCTTCACAAACTAAATATTATATTTCTCTTACTTGAAAACATGTAGTTACATCACTGCATTATTATTCCAACAAATCTCTTAGGTCACTTGATATCAACTTTAAAGAGATAAAATGTTACACTCTGACTGCTTATTTTCGCGCAGAAACAGTGGGGGTGGGGGTTAATAATACAGCAGTAATTACTAAAATAGCAGCAAAACTCATTGAAAGCGACACCTTATATAAATTGTGAAGGAATACATGGTAACTTGAGGCTTTTCGCTGAAGTATAACACCATCTCTGAGACAGAATGGTTTATAGATTTATAAGAAAAAAGCTAATCCGTTTTCCCTCAAATCTGTTTACTTATTTTACGATAAACATTTATGTAAACATAATAAATGTTATTAATTACAAACACATGTGTGTATATAAGCATATACATACATACCTATACACACACACACACACATATATATATATACATACACACACACACACACATATATATATATACATATATATATACATACATATCTATCTGTCTATATATATATATATATATATATATATATATATATATATATATATATTCACACACACACGCACACACACGCACACACACACACACGCATATATATATATATATACACATACATGCACACATGCTTATACACATACACACACATACACACACACACACACATATATATGTGTGTGTGTGTGTGTGTGTGTGTGTGTCTGTGTGTGTGTGTGTGCTGAAGTATCTTGAAGAGTTGAATGACACGCAATTTACGCGATGTCCTTGATGAAAGTACAATAATTTCTAATACAACGTTCCTTGTAAAGGCGCTTACCCTAGGATATTCAACTCACAATTTTAAGGTCATTGGCTCCGTTCATAGACTTGGCGGTGCGCTGTATGCTTCAACAAAGTACTTTATTCCACATTGCTCTGGCATGCTCAACGGTAAATAAGCTGATGCAGCCTTCTATTTCTGTCTCTATCTCCATTTACCCAAAAGGTGTCGAGAGAATGTCTTTATCTTTTAGCGCAGGTTATGTATATACAACGGGCTTCCACGCAGTTTCCGTCTACCAAATTCTCTTATAAGCCATTCGTCGATCCGATGCTAGAATAGAAGACACGTGCCCAAGATGATGCATAGTGGAACTAAACTTGCAACCATGTGTTGCAAGCGAGCTTCTAGACTATACAGCCATGTCTGCGCGTGCATATACACACATATACCCACACAAACACATACATACATACATACAAACATCTATCTACATAACAGCCCACTAACTATTCTACTCTACCTGTGTAAAATAGTTAGTTGGCTGTTATGCAGATGTATGTATGTATGTGTATGTGTTTGTGTGGGTATATGCACATGTATGTAAGCATATGGATATGAAAATAAACAGATCAAGCTACAGACGGATAGGTACATAGGTTATATGAACAGACAAGCGCACATAGGTAAATGGAGACTGAAACACATGACCATATATACACACATACACACTTTACTTCACGCAAGGACTCATACGGAGACACGTGTCCACACATATGGAGATGCACATCCATACATACAAACATGGTACATAGTTGCAAAACACACACACACACACACACACACACACACACACACACGTACATGCACATACAAGGAGACAGAGGTGCATGCAGATACAAACACACGCTCACACACACATACATAAAAAATACACAGACATGGACATGCAAGCACAAGAATGTGCAGAATACATACATACAGATGCACGCACATACATACATATATACATATGCATACACATACATACATACATACATACATACATACATACATACATACATGCATGCATAGGCATACACACACACACTGACCTACACACATGCACACAAAAAAACAAAAAAGGAACGCAGTGTAAATAACGGACAGAGTCAAGACTATTGAAAAGGTTGTAAGACGCAACGAAAATTTTAGGAAAATAAAAATAAGTGGAAATTTTACCGGTGAGTGTGTTAAGGCACAATAAAAGAGAATTACTCACTCTAAATACAACAGTATACATACATACATACATATATATATATATATATATATATATATATATATATATATATATATATATATATAATACAAGCAGATATAAATTTACATAGATTTATTACCCTTTATGTATTATTTTTTTTATTTATTTAAATTCGAATCTACAAACATATATAAACTCGTTTATTATTCATTCAAATTTGAAATTATGTTCCAAGCAGCTTATACAACTGTTCGAGAGAGAGAGAGAGAGAGAGAGAGAGAGAGAGAGAGGTGATTGTGTGCATACATACACATATGTGCCTGTTTTAGACAATCTGTACAACTTTTCCTCCTCTCTCTCCTTTCCCCCCTCCTCCTCCTTCTCCTCCTCCTACTACTACTACTACTTGTATGTTTGTATCTTTCTCTATATCTGTCTATCAAGCTTATTTCGAGCATCATTTACAACCCATTCAATATTGTGACAACACATCAGTCTGTGTTTATTTCAGTATTAACAAGTATTCATATACATTAGAGACGGTTATGTCAGTAAATGCTATCAAGAACGACAACCTTCTTCATTGACTTCATTGTTATTCCACTTGCCTTTTGCTGCATAACTTCTACTGGGATATATTTCCATATTTCACAACAGTGTGTTTGAGAAAAATGTTGACGTATCTTTGAAACCCAGAATCCGGCTTTTATCGTATAGACAAACTCTCGCTACATCTCATCACCAAGCTTAGTAGACGTGTTTGTTGTTGCTGATGGTACATACTTCCGCGTAACTAATAGACCTTTTGCGGATATAAGACGTTTTGGCGCCACCTATCTGGCGCCACTGATTTAACGCTGACTTATTTGACATCAAAAGTTTTGATATTTCTCTCGCCTTAATATTTCTCCCGTTCGGTCCCTCTCTCCCCTTCTCTCATTTTCAGTGTATTAATGTGTGTGAGCATCTAGTTACTTTTGTATGCGTACTTTTTCTCTCTCTCTATATATATATACGACAGGGTTCTTTCAGTTTCCGTTTACCAAATTCATTCATAAGGCTTTTGTCGGCCCGAAGCTATAGTAGAAGACACCTGCCTAAGGTTCCACGCAGTGGGACTGCACCCGTAACCATGTGGTTAGGAAGCAGGCTTATTACGTCACAACCACGCCGGCTCCATTCTTCTCTTCCAGTACCAAAACGTTTTGCTGCCAAAACGGGTTGGATGTCCAGCGTCCCCACCTGATTGTTTCAATCCCGCCATTCGCCGGAGTTTTTGAAGCCGAGATCATTTTATTTATTTATTTATTTTTATAATGTATCTAGGACTAGATTAATTTAATTTTTCCTACTTTGATACAACATATCTGAACAAATAGTAATGTGTGAAATGAAAAGAAGCTTTGACTGCTATTTCTAAGACAAACTGCTTTCTATTTAACCGTCTCTGTACAATTTTACACGATTGTTGCTATTGTTGTGTAGCCTCGGGTTCAATTTGACTGAGTAGTCCTCAGGTAAAAAAAAAAACACCAACCGTGGCAATCCCGTCTTCTTTCTGTAAGCTGGGAACCCAAGCTAAATTATCTATGTCTTTTAAAACTATGATGATGAATATGATTTGAGGGACATTTGGCTTCTACTTCTTGTAGGTTCAAAACCTCGTATAGGCTTCCTCGGTGGCCATAGCAGACGATGTCATGAGGTGAGGGGATGTGGATTACAACGACATAGGCCAGAGTTTTTGCTCGAGACTAATGCCACTGCATTGGTTATCTACAACTTACATTGAATCAAAGACAGTCCAATACATCGAATAGGTAAAATCGTTAGGGCCTCTTGAAGTATTTCTTCCGGTTTTCCGCTTTCTGAGTTCAACTCTCGCTCAGGTCAGCTTTAAATTTGTTCTTTGCAGGATTGATAAAAAAAAAAGCATCTAATCCAGCATCGCGATCGATTCTCCAGTTTCTTTGTTCTCTCTGGATTCTTTCTCTAATTTAGAGATCCAGATTTCTCGCATTGTGTCATCTTAATTTGGCCTGGAATTATGTTGAGCGTACATGTGTCTATGGAATGCTCAACTTATTTAGTTTTAGGTGGTCTTGCATCGGGCGACGCATAAGGCAGTCAAAAAACTCCAGCAGGGTCGGTCAGCTCAGAAGTCATCCTCACTGAATTGTTCCATATTAGCTTTGCCAACTGAATGTCTAGGTAGTTCGTCTGGTGTCACTTCATCTTGGGATGCCCCGTGCACCAATGTCCTTGATGATTCTGCTTCAGAACTTTGTTGGCAAGTCTGTTCATAGGGAGTCTGACATGTCCGAGTCAACTCAGATGTTGATCGGCCGTGGGTGTTGGTCTTCTCTTCTTCTGACCTCTTTGTTGGTCAGCCTTCTATATTCAACCAAGAACTGTCACTCTGTTAGTCACGACGATGAGAGCTCCAGTTGATCGGGACAATGGAATAATCTCCCCTTGAAATTAACATGCAAGTGGCTGAGCACTCCACAGACACGCGTACCTTAACCTAGTTCTCAGGGAGATTTAGCGTGACACAGAATTTGAAAAGGCTGGCCCTTTGAATTACAGGTACAGCTCATTAGCTATACCAGGTTATTAGTCTCGCAATAGATAAGCTAATTATATTCACAGTTTTATGTGTGCCTATATATATATATTTATATATATATATATATATGTAGGTATAGTGGAGGCGCAATGGCCCAGTGGTTCGGGCAACGGACTCGCGGCGTTGTGAGTGTTTATTGAACAAAAGCACCTAAAGCTCCACGAGGCTCCGGCAGGAGATGGTGGCAAACCCTGCTGTATTCTTTCTTTCACAACTTTCTCTCCTGTTTCTGTTGCACTTGTATTTCAAAGGGCCAGCCTTGTCACACTGTGTGTCACGATGAATCTCCTCGAGAATTACGTTAAGGGTACACGTGTCTGTGGAGTCCTCAGCCACTTGGCGCGTTAATTTCATGAGCAGGCTGTTCTGTTGATCGGATCAACTGGAACCCTTGTCATCGTAACAGACAGTGTGCCACGATGTAGATATATAAATATCTATACATTATGATTATCTATCAATTTATCTATCTAGATATGCAGGTAGATAGATAGATAGATAGATAACATAAATGTGCGCGCGCGTGCATCCCGTCAACAGAAAATGCAGTTTGCTTAGGCTTCCAAATCAATACAAGTTGTTTTGCGAAATAAAACTATAATTTGTGCTAAGTGTATGCATTATTTAATACATTTCACACATGCACATATTTATTTATGCGTATTAAGTAATTACCATATCTATTTATCTATCTATCTATTTATATGTGTATGTGTATGTGTGTGTGTTTATATATATGTATATATATATATATATATATATATATATATATATATATATATATATATATATATATATATATATATATATATATATATATATATATATATATATATATATACATGAATACACACCTGTAAATATCTATTCATATATACACATATATGTGAATACAAAATTGAGCATGTAGTCAGCTTTTTCAATAGTATTTAATAATCTACATACTTATATTATATATACATATTCATATATTATGTAATATATATATATTGTAAATATAAACACATCTTTATACAGGCTGGTCCAAAAGTAGGTTTACAGTTATCACGTAGGCAGTTTAAATTTCTCTTAATTCATTTTATTACCTTTAAATCCTATCTTACAATTAAATAAATTAGCATAAAATAATGGCTTCATGCTTTATTTTTATAATTAAGATCTAAAATGTTAATATATGAATGCGAAAGACATAGTTGAATAACTGTAAGCCTACTTTTGGGCCACCCTGTATGTACATATATGCGTATGAATATTAATGTATATATATATATATATATATATATATATATATATATATATATATATATATGCGAGTAAAAATAAATACAAAAAAGGTGGGTTTTTTGTATGATTGTGTATAGAGGAATATATTATTTTGTTTAAAAGAGTTCCAACGCTGTCTGTTTTTTTATGTTTTATTTATATTCCTGCAGAACCAATGTGGGGTATAGAATATGGAATATATAATATATAATATAATATAC
>NC_142931.1:139909542-139912042 GCF_046866305.1 Octopus bimaculoides
CCAACCTTTACGATTCCAGTAAATTCTAACATAATTACAGTTGATTCAGTCGATCGTATAACGGTTTCTAATTAGAGCACAACGCCAGTAATATTCATGTAAGGGAAAAGTCAGTTACTCCGACCATAGTACTTGACTCATTCTTCATTTTATCAGCTCCAGGAGGATGCAAGAGAAAGTTTACCTCGGCAAGATTGGAACTAAGAATGTGATGAACTGAAAGAAATAAATCAATGGATTTTTCTGACGTTCTCATTGGTCCTACCAATTCAAAGCCCTTACCATTGCTTCTAGCACAAGCACAGGGTCACCAATTTGCAAGAGGTGGGGAACGGTCGATTATATTAGTTTCAAACGTTGGTACAAGACTAGTAATTTGGGAGGAGGGGTTAAGTCGATTATGTCGACCTTAGTACTGCTCAACAGGTACTTATTTTATCAATCCTGAAAGCTGACCCCGGCGGCATTTAAACCTAAAACGTAAAATCGGAAGACTTCGCGTTAAACATCTTTTGCGGGCGTGGAAACGTTTCTTATTTCTTTACTGCCCAAAAGGGGCTACACACAGAGGGGAAAAACAAGGACGGGCAAACGGATTGAGTCGATTATATCGACCCCAGTGCGTAACTGGTACTTATTTAATCGACCCCGAAAGGATGAAAGCAAAATCGACCTCGGCGGAATTTGAACTCAGAACGTAGCGGCAGACGAAATACTGCTAAGCATTTCGCCCGGCGTGTTAACGTTTCACGCCCGGCGTGTTAACGTTTCACGCCCGGCGTGTTAACCTTCAGCGGTCGATTACGATTGTGTTTACTGACGGTGGAAAGATAAAAGGCTAAATCTACCCCGACAAGAGTTTAATAGTGAACCAAATATCACACAATATGCTATCCGTCACTCTGTTGAATCTCAATACATCTCGGATATATTTTTACTTGTTTCAGTCATTAGACTGCGGCCATGCTGGGGGAGACACCTTGAAAGGTTTCGTTGGAAAAATCGACTCCAGTACTTGCTTTTAAAGTTTGGCACTTATTCAATCGTAACTTTTGCTAAGCTACAAGACGTAAACAAACTAACACAGGTGGTCAAGCGGTAGTTGAGCCAAATACAAAGGCACACACATATACACAAACATGTATATGTAAGTATGTGTCTGTGTGAATATATATATATATATATATATATATATATATATATATATATATATATATATATATATATGGGAGAATTTACGAAAAAAAAAACAACAGACGAAGACAGGTGGTGTAAACAACAAATGGATGTATTAGTTTAACGCTCTGCCGAACCGCTCACACACTCACACGCACACACATACAGCTGCCTTCTTTCAGTTTCCGTCTACCAAATCCTCTCACAGGGCTTTGCTCGGCCTGAGGCTGTAGTACAAAACAATTTCCCAAAGTGCAACGCTGTGGGACTGATCCGGAACCATGTGGTCGGGAAGCAAGCTTTTTTCCATACAACCACGACTGCGCCTATATGCATATACTACGGGTTTCCGTCTACCAAATTCTCTCACAAGGATTTTTAGCACAGAAGATGGCAAATTTGCAGGAAGACGTACTTCATTTACCGATTTCTGGTAAAAGAGAGATAAATAAATAAATAAACTCTTCCACCTCTCCGGATTACATGAAATAATAAATACCGCGCACGTAGCCCGGAATTCTCGACTGATTGAGTGTTTATTTTTCGATTTAAAGCAGTTTATTTTTACCGGGTACCAATATGTGATTTACATATTGCAAAACTCGCTTGTTGAATTGTGGTTTCTATTCTGCCTTTAGATACATCAATGCATGCAAAAATTTGTCTAAAAATATCAATCAGTGAGAATTATATTTCCTGTAATTGATGAAATACAGTAAACATTCCATCAGCTAAATATAACCAATATTTATTGATTATGCTAGGAATCATGAGCTGGTTTCGATTCTTGTAACAAATGATTAATGGAAGGGGCAAATGTCACGCCAAGACTATTTCGAACGGGTAACTCATTATGTAAAAATACAAAACGCCAATAGTCCGATGTGTTTGTCGTAGGACATATTTTCTAAAACGTGAAATAGAAAGGTTAAATATCAGATAGATGATTTCTTGTCATTCTTAAGGATACAGGAATAAAATTCTCAGGTGTGGAAAGATAAAATATAATAGCAAACCAAAGTAAAACATTCTTGTGACACATGCAATGGAGTAACATAAATTCGAGCATTAAAGAAAAAACTCTCTCATATATATATATATATATATATATAATTTCAAGTAAACAGAAAATGGATTTGATTCCTGATAAACTCATGTTTATCTTTGTCATTACCAGTAGCCTATGAGCATAATATCTATCACCAGGGTTAACATAAGTAATTATACGGGTAGTATAACGGATACTTTTATTCCTTAGACGGTTATTCCAACCTCTGACTCTACTGACCTTATATGTATATATACATATATATAGTGTAGTATA
>NC_142931.1:139919542-139922042 GCF_046866305.1 Octopus bimaculoides
TCTCATCCTAATGATATTGCCTAATACTGGCAATATCGAATATGTTTAATATGTAGTTAACATAGCATTAGTTTAAAATACGAACAACAGCAAAGTACCGAACGATAAAAATTTTATTTTGAGTTCGCGTCCAGCAGGAACCGGTTTTACCTTTCATCTGTCTTGAGAAGATAGACTAACAAATATTTGCATACAAATTGAAGACCTTGTAGCATTGTGAGATATAACTATCATGTAATTAATTAAAAAAGGCACAGGAGTAGAAATGTCGAAGTACTCCTTTATAAAATACTTCCAGGAATGGCTGTGTGGTAAGTAGCTTGCTTACCAACCACATGGTTCTGGGTTCAGTCCCACTGCGTGGCACCTTGGGCAAGTGTCTTCTACTATAGCCTCGGGCCGACCAAAGCCTTGTGAGTAGATTTGGTAGACGGAAACTGAAAGAATCCAGTCGTATATATGTATATATTTATATGTATGTATGTGTGTGTATATGTTTGTGTGTTTCTGTTTGTCCCCTCAACTTCGCTTGACAACCGATGCTGGTGTGTTTACGTCCCCGTAACTTAGCGGTTCGGCAAAAGAGACCGATAGAATATGTACTAGGCTAACAAAGAATAAGACCTGGGGTCGATTTGCTCGACTAAAGGCAGTGCCCCAACATGGCCGCAGTCAAATGACTGAAACAAGTAAAAGAATAAAAGAGTAAAAAAAGTAATGTTTTGCTCTCGGTTACGCGTTAAGCTTTTGCCTGTCCAAAGCATTGTCATACGTTTGTCCGAAGCATTCAAGCTTCTTTTCAGTCTCTTTGCTTGTTACACTCTGAGTAATATAAAGCTGTACTTTTCGTAAGACCCAAATTACTCTAATGCTTGATAAAAAAAAAATTGGAAATGTGTATCGTAAATGAGGCATAGACGGCAGTGAAATATCTCCCGTGTATCACATGTGATACACATGAAAGACAGAGGGTTAAAACATATCGCTGCCGTAAACGTAGCGTTTAATCACTTCTAGCTTGTTTAAAAGAAATATCACTTATGTAATACTGGAGTGAATTTAATCAACCCAGACAAATTATGGTTTATGCCAAAATGAAAAAGATTATCATATTCAGTTGACACTACTCGATGGAGGCGTGTTGCATGAAACGGTGTAGGACATTTCTGTTACTAGCTTTTAGAAGTCATCGAGTTACTGGGTTCAAATAGTTTTAACAACTAGCAATAATGAATTTTGCATTCAATTAATGAGCTTAATGCATTTTAATAAACACTGACCCTGAGGCCAGGGGAAAAAGCACTTTGTTGTATAGAGTTACGGCCTAGTCTAGAATTTACTCCCCCGAGGGAACAAAGTTATAACCATGTAATATAAAAGAAGTTTGTATGTGTTTGTATATGTGTACATGTGTATGTGTAAATACATGATAAATAGATAGATATATTATACATTTATATATATATATACATATATATGTGTATATATATATATATATATATATATATATATATATATATATATATATATATATATATATATATATAGATGGATAAATAGATAGATATATTATACATTTATATATATATATACATATATATGTGTATATATATATATATATATATATATATATATATATATATATATATGTGTATGTATGTATATATATATACATGTACATGTACATGTATATTGTATATGTACATAAGTGTGTGTATTTGTGTGTGTGTAGAGGCATTCATTTACAATAATATGGTTTAATTATATGGTACTATATGAGGATTTAAATGAAAACTTGTCAAAATATAAGCATTACATCAAAATATAAGCGAAAAGCTATATATCCTTATTTTTACAATACAAAGAATCCAAGAATGAATTAATTACATTTTAATAAATTGATTCAGCAAATATACGCAGAAACCATTTAATCTACGTAATCTTCATATTGGTATTTTATGATAAAAAAAAAAAGGGTCCACATTTTGAATTACATTCAATATTTACATGATCTGGTAGAATCTTTAGACAAAATGCTTAGCGGCGTTTCTTCCGGGTTTTTTTCGATGAGTTTAAATTTTGCTGAGGTCAACTTTGCCTTTTATCCCTTCGGAATCAGTAATGTAAAGTATCAGAGAAGTACTTATTGGGGGTTGGAGTGGATGCAATCGAGGGCTTTGAATCCTGCAACGGACAGGCGTCGCGTTCAGAGGGGAATATTGTGATTTCGGTCAATCATACGCCATCGTGAACGAGTAACCAGCTTTATGAGACGTCGGGCTCGAGAAGAATACGATGACATTTACACGAAAACTAGACAGACATACACAAGTATTAAAAAAATATGAGCATCTTGGGCAAATTTATTTTAATGGAGTTTCGGTTCGATCCAGGCTTTTTTAGCAGGAAATGTTTTTGAAGCTTATCGTATTGGCTGCACCTTCAGTTCAATGAACCGAAATTGTCATACGGTATCACGTCACAGAAATTCTCCTTGTGA
>NC_142931.1:139937042-139939542 GCF_046866305.1 Octopus bimaculoides
TGGTTATCGACTATACGTCGGTCTCACACGCACACACACACATACTTATCCATGTTGCCACGCAGAGGGACTGAACCCAGAACCAGGTGGTTAGGAAGCAAGCTTTTTACCACAAAGCTACGTTACTGCAGAAAATGAAATTAAAAATGGTTAAGAGGTTTGCTTCCAAACTATATTGTTTTAGGTTCAATCCTCATGCGCAGTATTTTGGGCAAGTGTCACCAACCCTGGCCTCGTACTGACCAAACACTTGTGAGCAGATTTGGTAGACGGAAACTGAGAGACGCCTGTCGTATGTGTATGTGTTTGGTGGGGGTGCGCGTATGTGAGTTTGTGTGTTTGTGTGTTTTGCTTGTCTATGTGCTTGCCGTTCCCATTCCTTGAAAACTGATTATCATCTAAGAGAACTTGCAACACATTTCACAATCACAGTTTCCATAAAAGATCGATAACAGTAAAATATTTAGCAAATGTAATACGAATACAACAATTTGAACGCTACATATCTAACAATAGATTTTTTAAAAGTATATTCATCGAATTTTCTTTAATTACATTACTACAATATGCCCGCGGGCATATGGCGTTGTGATTAAAAGCGCGGGCTACTAACCCTTAGATTCCGAATTCGATTCCAAGCAGTGACATGAACACTAACAACAACAACAACAATAATAATAATAATAATAATAACATCGAAAAATACCTTAGGAATGCGAAACCAGGTTTGAAATTTCTCCAAGACACCTAACGAAGGCTGGAAGGTATATCAGCCGAAACATTGTGTTAACAGCAAACAAGATGAGGACAAATATCTGTCAAATGTGAATAATGTAAATAATGTACATAATTCCTCATCTCTTAAATATAGAACTACATTACTACAATATCTAAATAATATCACTATGGCATTACTCCATTTTAGTATTGTTTGTACCAGTATCGCTACATTCTTTTCGTTTTCTATTCCAACATTATTATACACCTGTATAATACATACATACATACATACAGACATACATACATGCATGCATGCATACATGCATACATACATACATACATACATGCATACACATATATATATACACACATATTATTATTATTCAGTAGTTTTATTTTTATAACGTGCTTTCACTTCACTACCGAGCGCAGCTCATCATTATTATTATTATTATCATCATTATTATTATTATTATTATTATTATAAATAATCGTGATAATCGATATTAGTTACAGGGTGACTCAAGGACCAACAGTTTCGCGTATTGACACTTCTCAAAGTTTGTTAGGTCTGATGCACGAAACTCTACGGCCTAAAATCACTTTGTAATTTCTGCCGATTATTAATAATAAAAAACATACTCATGTTTTGAGTTCTGTCTTTTGGATTGCCACACCAGACCTATAAATATAAAGGGTGCGTAAGATATTTGAGGACAGATTTATGTTTACCAAAAAAAAAAAAAAAAGACATATATAGTAACAAATAATAGCTTTAATTACCAAAAAATTCTATGCGGATAAAAATAAACCTTTTCTATAATGTCATTCAATAAAGCTTCAACAACTGCTTCTATACGAGATCTAAATCATCTACATACTCGAATCAAGTGGTGCTGGTTCATTTTGAACATTACTCTGGCTATGGCAGCTTTCAAAGTGTCTTTAGTGTTATGGGCGTGTTCATTGACCTCTCTCTCAACATCGCTCCACATGTAATAGCCCAATGGATTGAGATCTGGGAAATTAGGAGGCCAAATGTTAGAGTTATGTGATGAAGAAAATTTTCAGCCTTCCATTCCTGTGTTACTAGAGCCATATGTAATAGCGTAGAGTCTTACTGAAACACATATGGCCTTCCAATGCATACAATATCTATCCAGAGTTTAACAATTATTTCCAGGACCTCAGTGTAGGTGTCAGAGTTAACTCTAAGGCCTTGTGGAAAGAAGTAAGAAGGCATCACATGTCCTTCGTTGTTGACAACTCCTAAAACCATAACAGTTACAGGAAATTTTGTATGCATAACACTTGGCACTTCAGAAGGGTCTGCACATAGCCATCTCTCATTTCTTCTGTTAACGTTTTCATCTTGATCGAAGTTTTTCTCGTTTGAGAAAAACCAAATCAAATCTTCTTCTGCTGGATTTGTCAATTTGTTTAAAGAGCTTTTTAGATCTTATGAAGAGATTTTCTTTTGCTTTTTCGGACAAATTTACCTTTTGTCATCATATAAAACTTACATCTGATGTCTTCGTGGACATCATTTCTGAGTGTTCCTTCTGATACATGGAGATCTTTTACAATTTTCCTCATGGACTTTCTGAGATAAACAAAGATTATACAGAGTTAGCAAAAAATGCAGCAATGACCCCAAAAAGGTATGTTGTCAAATACTTTACGCACCCTGTATATATATATATATATATATATATATATATATATATATATATATATATATATATATGTATATATATATATATACACATACATATATTAT
>NC_142931.1:139949542-139964542 GCF_046866305.1 Octopus bimaculoides
TATTATTATTATTATTAGTAGTAGTAGTAGTAGTAGTAGTAGTAGTAGTAGTAGTAGTAGTAGTAGTAGTAGTATTCATGTACGCTGTTTGTGTTCTCTGCGGTTAATTGATGTTTACATGTCTGTGTATTCCCAATTGTTATATGTAGCAGTTACTCACTCTTTCCTGTAACAAAAGGTCTTTATTGAACTGTTTTCCATTCTATTTATTTTCTTATCTGTTTTTTTTTTTAATCCAGAGCAGCACAAAAATAACCGACCAATGATCAAACTTTTCCAGGTATGCTTATCTCTTCTTATGCATCTAACATGACATTCACATTTGTTTGTTGTCGTTAACATGTCAAGATACACTGTAGAAATCCATGTTTGAGCAGGTCTATGAGCAACGGTATAAAGATGTTCCGTTAAAATCGAGTCTAATTCATCGTTTTATTGAGACACATATAGAATTACCTCATTTAGTGAATACTTTCTTTAAAACTCTATGGTGTGATTTCTGAAACACTTGACTGCTTTTACTTGCAGATCAAGCGGCTGCAATGTTTTCCTATTTGGCAAAACATTCCTCAGTTATAAAGTACCACAGATAAAAGAAAAAAAACTGAGCTGTATCTTAGATAAAAAAAAATGAGCTGTCGGGAAATTGAGTCACAGTTCTAAAGATACACACTCGTTCCACGGATGTTACAATTATTGATTTCTCTTCAATTTCCATTTCACTAAGATAATCTATAAACAAGACATTTTCCTCGAGCCAGATATGCATTTCTTTGAACAGAAAGCTTGAAAATATTCTCTAATATTTCAATTTGGTTTCCTTCTACACCAACTTCAGTCACAACACATATAGAGTGAACACTCAATTCTTATCATTGAGGGACAGCAAGCAACTAAAATCGTTAAGCTCACATCAAATATTATGCACCATGATGTCTGTCTAAATTTACACATCTACAAATAGCTAAATCTCTTCTCTAAAGGTTAGCCCTTTTCTCTTGAGAATCATAAAATACCTCAGCTTTACTAATTTGCTGTTCTTCAACAGAGCGCAAATGCAATGTCCAGATATCTGGTCCTCACATTTCTGGGAAACTGAAATTGTTGCACACATCAGTCAAACAACAAACAATTCAATGCTGCATAGAAAATAACCATCAGCAAATCCTGATTAATCAAAATACGAAGCATTGTATTCTTCCTGAATTTCCTGATGCCAAAGGAGCAGCTCCGCTAAACTAGCAAGTGGCTCCTCTTCGTTGAGATCGAACGGTGCACCAGTCTTCCTTATTCTCGAACTGCTTATTGTGTCCTGTTCCTAAATTACATACTAGATACTTCGCACAGTTTTTCCTGCGTCGGTCTACAACCCTACAAGTCGCATCTCCGATGAGAGTTGCTTTCTCCATTGCAAAATCAAATATGATGAGACACAAAGGAAAATGGAAATCAGGAAACAAACTTCAGACCAGTTGAAATACGCTTGAGAAATACTTGAACTTGTTAATGCTGTTCACGTCGTGGACAAAAAATTGTCGCTTAAGACAAAATGGTGTTAAAACATCATAGTCCGCTGAAGGCGCTCCCAGCTGGGCTGATGAAAGCATTTCAAAAGCTTTCTGGTCCGCTCAGAGTTGCCTTTCTGGATATCAGATACTGAAGGGAACTAATGACTTCGAAATATCTGTCAGTTCAATAGAGAGCGCTCTGAGCTGACTATCGTGTTTTAACACGTATTTTCTAATGCAAGAATTTTCCTCCAAGGTAAACTACACTTAAAAGTCTGTAAGGAAATTGGCACACCTTATTTGTGTATCTTCACTACAGAATTTCTAAACATGACTTTAAATTATGTGTTCATATTTAATAGGTGTTTCGGCATTTGTACTGATGTACAAATGAATACTATGTACTTTGCTATGAAGGTCTGACAGGGCCAAAACATCTCAAATGCTTTTACCTATTTCTTTAAAACACCAACTCCATAATCTTCGGTAACTTTTTCTAAAAGTAAAAGGATTGGTACCTGCGCAGAATCTATTGTTATGACAGCTGAATACATTTTCATCTTATTAAAGTTATATACAAAAACCGATCGTTAGCTTTCTTCTTTGTAGTCATTTGGGCTCGTGGCACTTGTTGCATTAGACCAATATAAATCTGAAGTGTAAGAGAGTGGGATTGGATGTGCATAAACCATGCCCGCTTTAATGATATTCATTGTTTAGGCTGATCAGCAAACCAAGACACGAGAAGCAACAACATCACTTCATCCCAATTACCATAGGGAAAATGCCGATGGGAACAGGTAGAAGATACTACTTGATGTATTCTGATTTGATCCAGCATACACCTACAGGGTGATGACCGTTTCCCATAGACTGTGCCTTGTAGAATTCTCATTCGTGGAAGCAACGAGAGCGTCTAACATAAAAAATCCGAACGTTTGCTTTTACATTCGTTGTAATCTTTCCTTCTGTCAGGTTGTTTTACAGAGAAAATTTAGAATACTTCCGCTCTAAAGCGGTTAAGTACAGTTTTGTTTTTGTCATTTAAGATAAGACCTCTGTCTTTTACGCTTAGTCAGCATTTTCTCCCCTTAAAATATTTTGTATTAGACATGTTTATATTTAGCAATTTCTATCTAATGAAACCATTAGAAATGCATTTTCGAAAGTTTCGCCCTTAAATAATTAACTACATTACGCAGTCATGTACTCTTTTCTACTGAAGGAACAAGGCCCGAAATTTTTGTGGAGGGGGCCAGTCGATTAGCTCGACCCCTGGACACAACTGGTACTTAATTTATAGACCCCTAAAGGAAGAAAGGCCAAGTCGTCCTCGGCGGAATTTGAACTCAGAACGTAAAGACAGACGAAATACCGCTAAGCATTTCGCACGGCGTGCTAATATTTCTTATTTCCTTATTGTCCACAAGGGGCTAAACATAGACGGGACAAACAAGGACAGAAAAAGAGATTAAGTCGATTACATTGACCCCAGCGCGTAACTGGTACTTAATTTATCGACCCCGAAAAGATGACAGGCAAAGTCGACCTCAGCGGAATTTGAACTCAACGTAAAGACAGACGAAATACGTAAGCATTTCGCCCGGCGTGCTAATGTATCTGCCAGTTCGCCGCCTTAATACTATGAAAGTATTGCTTGAGGAAAATATACTAACCCTAATATAAGTTTTCCCTATACCTTCGAATTGTGGTATTGTAAAAATAAAAAGGAAATATACCAGTGGATTGGTTACTAATTTTAGTTTGGCCCGTATTTTACTTGTTGAATTCCAAACAAATTCCAGTTAAATATTGTAAGAAACGACATGTCAATTCCAAACAATATTTCGAAATTAATTACTCCACTTTAGATGCTGCCCCAAGTAAGTTGATCTTACTAGTTCTTGGGTAAAAATTATTCTACCTATTAATCACTGTTTTCCAACCCACTTGACAAGTTCCTTGACAGCTTGTATATGTTTTTTATATAGCTGAAGCAACACCAAAGAGTTGCTGAAGACAGAATGCTGCAACAAAAATATTAAAATATTCCGTTTACGTCATAAGAATTTAGAAACTTCGGAAGAACGTGAAATAATTCCTTTTAAAGTGTAGAACTTGAAACAGCTAAAGTTATAACTAATATCATGTAAATTTGGGTTGAAAACTCCTTTAGATGTATGTGTTTCCTCAATCTTTTGTTTGCACTCCACTCAAGAGTGTAGTTTACTGCTTAGATATTTGAGTTGGAGTAACAGACCATTTATGCATCATACTTAATGAATATACATCGTTGAAAAGCAAGTTAATATATTATTTGTCCAGAGATAACATCTGTTATGGACGTGTTATGTTTTAAAATACTATATATGGTAAACCAGAGGCAGATGTAAAGTCGCCTCGGTAGTAGCTAGCGAGAACGTTAGATGCATTTAAGCCTGACTGGGTGTTATCAATGTCATGTACTCACAGCCAACCACTTGTCTAGATGAGATTTACCGCCTCCACTCTATAGGAATCAGTGAATAAAACATTGGCTGGCACTGCGAATCGGCTGAATAAAATCTTGTATAGTCAATAGAAACGATATCAAATTAAGATAGCCATCTATATATATACGTAATATAAATGCGTTGTATAAGGCGGTGAGCTGGCAGAAACGTTAGCACGCCGGGTGAAATGCTTAGCGGAATTTCGTCTGTCTTTATGTTCTGAGTTCAAATTCCGCCGAAGTCGATAAATTAAGTATCAGCTGCGTCCTGGGGTCAATCTAATCGACTAGCTCCCTCTCCCAAAATTTCGGGTCTTGTGCCTAGAGTAGAAAAGACAATATATACTGGAAAAAGGCGTATAATTATCTCAACATTGACTACAAGAATCCTCGATACATTTACTACTTATATCAGGTTTATTCAGCCTGGTAGCTATTCGCAATATCAATGAATGCTTTATCCAATGAAATATCGCTATAATGCCCACAGATAAACAGGAGCAAGAAATCAATAACGATTTATATTGCATGTTTTATATGTCAGGACATTCTAGAGTTTTCTTCTAAGCGGATACCTACATCTCCGTCAGAATTTAATTTTGGTGTTTTCCAGACACAATCTTAGGTATTTTTACGCTCTCGGGCAAAACATTTTCATACATATGTAATTTGAGTTTTCCATAAACGAGATATTTTGTCAGTGAATACCTCACCAAATACAGATGAGTATATTCATGCTATGGAAACGTTCAGTACATGGAATTCTGTAAAATGACACGTATTTCCAATTCATCTCTTTTTAACATGAAAGTAAATAAAAACAAGAACGCTCAGAGAGCGAAATCCAGAATCCTTGTCCAGTATCGGATTGATCCCAAAATCTAATCAGTTCGTACCAGTAATGAGGCCAAACATCTCTGAAAGTTTCATCCGAATCTATTCAGCGGTTCTTGAGATATCTTGTCCACTGACAAACAAACAAACAAACAAACAAACACAACTGAAAACATAAAGGAAGGCGGAGGTAATAAATTTATATCTTACGGAAGTTAATGCAATGTTGTTACGCAACGCTTTCGTAATGCGAAGGTTCTCGCGCTTCTCCCTGTGTGTGTGTGTGTGTTTGTGTGTAAATACGTGTGTGAAGGAGTTAGCTCGTGTTGTAATTGCGTATGTGTATGCGTATATTTAGCAAGTATTTTACGAGAGTTTTTCTATTTGTATATTAGTGTATGAAAGACAGAGATAACGTATTCGTGTGGGTCTTCTTTTTTCCTTTTGGCATATACATGTCTGAGTGAGAGACAGATAAAACGCATTTGTGTATCTGCGACACTGAGTGTATATGTATATACATATATGTTCAAACATTGCATATACTCAGTCTTTTACGAAATCAGACTGCTTTTTGTTTGATTTTTGTTTCAATAAGACAATTATTACTGTTGTCTGAATAAAGACTAGCAGCTGTAAATTGGCCATTGTAAATATCTTTTTATAACCCATCAAACTTCCGTCTTTCTCCTGTGTTTGTAGCAGGGTCAGCTTGATAATAAATCTTTGAGACAGAAGCAGAGCCCTGTATTTGCTGGAAATAAGTGAAGTTACACAGATATTGCTTATGTGTTAGCTACCATTACTTCAGTAGTTTTAATTATTTAGCTATTAATGTTACTAAAGCTGTGATTACATGAATGGGTTAAATCATTGTTGATAGTACTAATTACACTTGCACATATATGGGTATGTATGCATATATATATATATATATATATATATATATATATATACGTGTGTGTGTATTGCGTAAATAATACCCGAAATTTTCCAATTTCCTGCTGTTTTGTTATATGTATGTGTGTATATATATATATAGTTTACTGTTTAATGATAGGTAGGTTCAATAAAAAAGTATTCTATACAGTGAGAGATAAACGTCATTTAATATATTACACAGAATTTTAAAACGGGGCAGCTAATAGCTTCATGCTGTAATTTATATAACATATTATGTGTCTCAAAACAATCCTTCATTCTCATTGTAAACCGTTAATCCTATTTCAAAACCAGGACGCTGGTCTATGAAAAAACATGAGAAAAAACGAGAAGGAAAAGGATAAGTTTGAAGCAAAAAGTGGAACGAGAAGAAAGAAAAGAGAAGTACGGAAGCCAGATTTGCACTTCCTTTGTCTTTAGAAATTATTAAACATCTAGCTGATGTAGAATAATATAAGGAAGAGGAAGCTTGTGAGATAGCAACTCAGTCCGGAGGGGGTGTTGTCCTCCAGTTCGACAAAAGAAATCTAACCATGTGCTTGCATTTGCTGAAAATTTCAGATCTGGAATTTTTGTGGTGGAATTCTTGAATCTAAAAAAAAAAAATGTGCGACCTTTCAGCTATGCATAACTTGCATTCTTTTGTTTTATATGACGTACATTTCTACATGATTTTTCTCTTGATTGTATGTGGTGTGACGTTGGTCTGGAGATCCTGTACGTGGCTTTATTTTTATTAACGTGTCTTAAAGAAGACTGGTGGTTTGCATAAGGGCTTCTAAAATTGCTTGAAGATAAAATAACTAAAACAGAAAAATCATAGGTGTGTATGTATGTATGCATGTATGCATGTATGCATGCATGTATGTATGTATGTATGTATGTATGTATGTATGCATGTATGCATGAATGTATGTGTGTATGTATGTACCTCCGTAGGTATGCATGTATATCTGTATGTATTTATGTACGTATGCATGTATGTATGTATGTATGTACGTTCGTAGGTACGCACGCACGCATGCATGCATATCTGTATGTATTATGTATGTACGTACGTACGTATACATGTACGTATGTACACATGAACACTAGAAGATTTGTAAATGCGCAATATCAACTGCACTTTAAGAAATTATTGTTAACAGATCGTAAATAATTTAGTTTTCGAATTCTTTAGCATTCCCTGTTCTTGTTCATCATCTGGTCGTATTTTTAAGAAGCAAATCATTGAAATACTGCTTACAGTATTTTTATTTATTTATTTATTTATTTATTTGTGTGTTTGTTTTGTTTGTTTATATTGCACCAACGTTTGATATGACACCAACATTTTAAAAACAGTGATTTACTATTTGCGCTCTGAATTAAGAGAGAACCAAATGTTAGAAACTGACCAGAGATAAATTTCGCTCTTCAAATCTGACAAGCTTCCAATTCAGTGTACTCAGCCACCCTTGCTTATATATCTTCATCTTTTGTTTAACGGACTGAGCACTCACAGATTACAGTTATTTTTTAAACGACCAGTCTATCAGATTGTTGTAATACATTGCTGGTCACAATGCGCCTCCAATTCTTTCTTATTTGCATCCTTCTTTTCCGTCTTTGCTCAGATCGTTTAACTAAATCTTTCCATTGTCGTTCAGGCCTTCCGAATGAGCTTCTGCGATCTTTTGGGTGTCACTTGGCAACTACACTGTTGTCCATCTGTTGTCTGTGAACCTTGTGTTATGTCCAGCCCAGTGGAACTTGTGCTTTTGGTATTCTGTGAAGACATTATTCCATCCTTTCTGTCCTCCGCTCTTGCAGTGGTATTCTAAGCATAGATCTTCCTATGGTCCGTTGTGTCGTAGCTAATAGAGACTCGCAAATCTTAGTAGCGCACGTTTCACTTGCATATAAAAATGCAGGTAGGTTGACACCATTGAAGAGATTGGGTCTTCTCCAGCTTTCCTTTGAGCACGTCATTCATCGAGGTAAACGCTTACTATCCTGCCCGAGACATGGCTGCTGAAATCCTCGAGATTTCAGTAGCGATGTCTCGGCGCATATTCACTGGGTGCTCCACGTAGACATGACCATTTGCCTTCGTGATTTCATCACGTCCTACCTCTAATCGGCCTTCGGAGCGCATGTAATTTATTTTCATACGATTCATTTTTAAGGACTACTGCTAAACTACGAGAGTCCGGCTCTATTAGCATGTTGTGCAGCTGAGCTGTGGTTTCAGCGATGAGTACTAAATCATCTGCGAGTCGGAGGTGTCCTAGGAGCTCGTCGGATATACGTATAGCATGGCAAAGCGTGTTACATACTTAACGTATTGAATGAAGTGTCACATACAAAAGGCGCTATGATTAACCGTTTTATTGGTGTCAGACAATTTCAAATTCAAATTATGAACGGAGTTATCACCAAATACTAATGTAATTTTGTGTATTTTGTATAAGGTTTAATGAATAATAGTTATGACAGGTGTAGAAAACGTGATGACAGAAGGGCTGCAGTAATTATCTAAGTACAGACATGATCCGTTAACCTAAACAAACTAGTTAAAAGAAAACGGTATACAGCCAAGGAATTTTATTAAAAAAATATTTTAACGTGTAACTACTTTAGTTTATTAAATAGAGGAATAAATCAACATTGTACTGGAAACAGATTGCAAAATTTAATTTGCTTCAAATTACTGCCAAAGAAAAATGCAATGGTTTAACGGAAGTTTTACGTTTAGGATTTCTATCCACAATGTATAGGCATGTAATGCAGTTTCTTCTATATAAACAAACACCTTTGAAAGAATGTCTACTTTAAACTTTCTTTGGAGATAAATAAATGGAGAAATAAATAAATACGTTTATAGAATAAAGCTTTTTCAACATCTCTGGTAGATCTCACTTATAACTTCAGACTTAATAAGTTTCAGAAAGGCATATAAAGCAACAGAAAGAATGTTCGCATCCGGCGAATAAGTTGATACCATTATTAGTGGGCGATTCAGCTGGCATCACATTGAAGAGAGAGAGAGAGAGAGAGAGGGAGAGAGAGAGAGAGAGAGAGAGAGAGAGAGAGAGAGAGAGAGAGAGAGAGAAAATATTTATTTCGCTTTTGTACTCGTGTCACCGAATAAGTCAGAGAGAAGTGTTTATATACTTAATCAATCAGTTCATTACATATGTGCATGTTACTTCGTGTGTGTCCGAACATCATCCTAATTTATAGCCGTCACGTGGTTTTACTCATTCACCATGTGCCGGAAGTTGTCATCATTCTCAATTCTCGGTTGATTTCGGTCCAGTTTCTTCACTTTTTTTTTTTCATCCTTGAATGGTACAAATAATTCGCTCTCTTGGACGAGTCAACCAAAACAGCTTCATATGTAACAATTTATTTCGCTGTTTACTTCACTTTCGAGTTAACTGACCATTGAAATTATTTCATATATGGTAACTTCAAACAAATATCTGATGTTATTATCAACATGTTGAGTTATCAATAACTCTCATCTAATTAAAAGCTATAACAATAAATTTGGCGCAATTAATCTGCTTGAGACCTCACAACAGAACTTACTAGTGTTTCTGAGTTTAAAAAAAGTAATACTAATATTCATCAAAACTCAAAGGCGGCGAAATGGCAGAACCGATAAATTAAGTACCAGTTACACACTGGGGTAGATCTAATCGACTTAATCCCTTTGCTTGTCCTTGTTTGTCTCCACTATGTTTAGCTTCTTGTGGGCAATAAAGAAATAAGAAACGATAGCATGCCGGGCGAAATGCTTAGCGGTATTTCGTCTGTCTTTACGTTCTGAGTTCAAATTCCGCCGGGGTCGACTTTGCCTTTCATCCTTTTGGAGTCGATAAATTAGGTACCAGTTACGTCCTGCGGTCGATCTCATCGACTGGCTCCCTCCCACAAAATTTCGGACCTTGTGCCTAGAGAAGAAAAGAATGTTTTGTTATGTTTGTGTTTCCGTTCCGTCGTGCTATCAGCAATGTTTGGACCAAAACAGTAATCAGTTTGAAAACAGGGTGTTCATAGAAATATTAAATTCTGTCTGTGGATTGTATTAATGTTTGAAAATAAAATGTGTTTTAATGACAGCTGATTTTTTAATCATTTGATGTGCATATGCAATTTTCTGGACATCCTGTATATATCTCAAAATATGAATTATATAGAAGATAACAACAAGAGCGATGACAACGACGACGACAACAACAACAACAATAATAACAACAATAACAACAACAACAAGGAGAGAAAGAAGAAAGAAGAAAGTTTTCATAAGCAAATTCCCTAATATTGTTATTAATTCTGTGAAACGAAATTGGAAAAAAATGTACGTGACGTTTTAAGCTGAACTGCCTCACACCATCTTACACGCTTATGTGCGTGTATACACACACTCACACACATATATTTATATATATATATGTGTGTATATATGAATATATATATATATATGTACACACACACATATACACATACATGCACGCACGCACACACATAAGAGGACGTTTTAACAAAAGTGATTTGTGTACTTGAGAGTTCCTGTGTCATTTGTTAACGCATAGATTAACAGATTATAGTTATTTTTTTTTGTCTTCATTAATCTGGTATTTTGCTAATCATGCAAAAAATTGTTTGTGGACCAAAAAACCTATCATTCCCCCCTAAGTACATACGTGTAAACATGTACGTGTACACATATAAGTATATCTAAGTGTATATATATATAGGTGTACGCATATAAGTATATCTGTTGCCATACCTGTGTGTGTGTTTGCGTGCATATATGTGAGTATATGTTTTCAAACGTATTTGTATGATTATCGGAATCTGTGTGCGTTCATTGTTCATTGTCTCTTGCCTCACTGCTGTACCGAGCAAGTAATAATGCTTTTGGACAGGAATCAATTTTCATGGATCATCTGTTAGCCTTATCAGATTGCTTACGGTTCCAGTAATCACTTTATATTATTAATTTGTTCTTTAAATACCACTTAATCTAAAAGTGTTTCATTAAATCATTATTTCGGTCTTGAGATTAATTAGGGAAACGTGTTATTTTACTCCGCATATTGCCTCTGTTTTATTTTTATCATGGCAGCTTTGGTCTTTAACCTTCTGGTAGTTGACGAAAATTTAGAGATTTGGGTGATGACTGTAATATAGATGGTGGTGGTAGTGGTGATGGATTTCAGAAAATTAATATGATAAACAACTCCGGCTGATAACGAGAATGATGACATTCATTGTAAATACGATGACATTGACTACGATGACGGTAATGATGATGACGTCGTCGAAAACTACCGCCATTAAAGCTTGCTAATGTGTGTGTGTGTGTATGTGTCTGTGTTTTGATGTCCAATGTATAGTAAGATTACATTTCTGAACCGCAGTTTCGTTCATTCGACTTTTGAGAGATTTTAATGAAAAAAAGTCATCAAAAATATACTTATAGTCATCAGTGAAATGATTGCCAATGGTATAAAATAGGATTCCTTCAATTTTCCGAGAGTTCACATGATTGCTGAAGTTACAAGTCATATATTTACTCACGAGGAGAGATTTCTTTGAAATTAAGAAGAAAATATATATCGACCGGTCAAAATCAGTACACTTCTTTCGTTTAGGGCTTAAATATCATAAAGTGTTTCTCTATAAGACAGAAGTCATAGAACGTTGATCATTTTGTAAATGCTGATGCCTTTTCTAACACTGCGTATACAGACATGGCTGTGGACTTAAGAAGCTCATTTTCCAACCGCGTGGTTTCGGGTTCAGTCCGGTAGTGCATTATCTTGGACATGCGATGTTAACGATAATCACGTGTCGACAAATGCCTTACGAGTGAATTAGACAATCAGAAACCGTGCGGGAACCAGTCATATATGTGTGTGTCTTTTTGCCTGTGTTTGTCATATCCTATCGCTTGGCAACCGATGATGGTGTGTTTACGTCGCCGTAACTTAGAGGTTCGGCCTAAGAGACCGATAGGATAAGTAATCTCGGTCGATTTCTTCGACTAAAGGCAGTGCTCCAGCATGGCTGCAGTCAAACGACTAAAACAAGTACATGAATGCATACATTCTAAATTTCTACGTTGTTGTTCTTGTTGTTGATGATATACACCTTCAGTCTCTTTAAAACCTGGGACTGATGCGGGTGTTTAAGATCTTTAAATGCAGTGCCCTAGTATAACAGCAGTCTAATGACCAATGTCTGTAAAGGAATAAAAGAAAAGAAAAATATCGTTGATCAAGCAATGTGTCTGATTGTTTTGACCCCACCCCCACCCCCTTCCAGGTGCTCAGGATATCGTCGTCTGCTTCGTTCATTTATCTTAAAGCGTTTGAACCTGTTGATCGCATACATGAAACGGATGTTTTCACCGGTCAGATGCAGATATGATACAGTACTATCGTAGAGCGCCGACGTATAACAATGGTTAACATCAGAGAGCAGACTGTTCTATCACCTATTTGAAATCATGAACAGTAACACTAATTTTAATGAGATGGTATTGGCGTTAATAGATGCAGGTAGCTTGGGAAGGTCTTATCATCGGTTGCATCGGCATGGTATGATACAAAAGACTAAGATGAATATCTAAAAAGTGGTGATTGTACTTCCAATATTTGTACACGTGATGGCAACTCGTACACTACACAGGGGATAAATTAGAGTTCAAGAAGGCTTTCGTATGCACTGTCTGTGTACCATCTGTAGAATTTCATTACGAGATAAGATTGGTAGCAATAAAATCCTTGCCTAGTGCAAACTTGGTGAAACAAAACTTTCCTAATCAAATCACAGTCCTAATGGATTGACCAGGATGTTGTTGATACGTAACGCAAGTCGGTCTTGATTGTACTTATCAGTTAACGAAAGCGTTCCTGTAGTGACAATCCCGTATACGACGAGGAGATCATTGAAAACAAAGATAAAACAGCATACATTACGAGGTGTAGATTCATGGTGTTACATCTATACGTGTTTCTTTTCTTTATCATAAAAATTTCTCCTTAATGCTTCTGTATTTCGTTTTCTAAATAGGTGTAAAGTGTGTGTGCGCGCATGTTGTGTGTGTGTGTGTGTGTGTGTGTGTGTGTGTGTGTGTATGTGTGTGTGCGCGTGTGTAGTTACTCTCTCTTTTACTCTTTTACTTGTTTCAGTCATTTGACTGCGGCCATGCTGGAGCACCGCCTTTAGTCGAGCAAATCGACCCCAGGACTTATTCTTTGGATGTCTAGTACTTATTCTATCGGTCCCTTTTGCCGAACCGCTAAGTTACGGGGACATATACACACCAGCATCGGTGGTCAAGCGATGTTGGAAGGACAAACACAGACACACAAACATATACACACACATAAACATATATATATACATATATACGACGGGCTTCTTTCAGTTTTCGCCTACGAAATCCACTCACGATGTCGTGCTGCTACTGTTTACATCTCACTCAGAGATTTATTATTGTTAGTTTTATCAGGATTTAGCAAATAGCAGTGGGTGACCACATAGCTTTCGTTTGATGCAGTTTCTTTGGTTTGGGAGAAATTGCTTGCTTGCTTGACTTTGGTCCAATCGCTCTGCAGAAAATCGTTTGTTGTTGTATAGATTCCACATTTTGTCACGTCCCAAAGAGATCAAGAAATGGAATGTGTTGCACGAAAGAATCAGAGAGCAGAGTTCATATCAATTGTTTTGATTTTCATTCAGCTTCTACTGCCCTTCACCTCCGACACAATCATTTATCGTACATTTTCGATAGAGACAGTACGAAATATTTCTCTAGCTGTTTCAACATTAATAGTTAGTTGCTTTGAGTTGAAGACCTACATGAATTCACTTCTGCTTTCATTTGTAGGAAGTCAACGAAATAAGTATCCGAAATACATTGTGGTAGAACCAAACTTCTATTCTCGTTCCTCTGTAAAAATTGTATTTGTATTTAGTCAATACTAATCCTCATTCCTTCGATTTATATTCGTTGACTTGTACTGTACGCAGAATTGTTCATGCCCCAAATTTTGATCTCGTGTCCCCATGTCCCTAACTATGGGAATAAAAGAGTATAGTAAAAAGAGTACAGAAAAGAATTGACTCGACAAAGGTCAGATATTGCGAGTTCGTTGTTGATGGTGTCAGTAGTAGTAGTAGTAGTAGTAGTAGTAGTAGTAGTAGTAGTAGTAGTAGTAGTAGTAGTAGTGTTGGTAGTGCCGGTGGTAGTAGTGATGCGGATAAAGTTGCTGGTGTTGCTGATGGTGATGGAGTTGTTGTTTGTGGTAGTGATGGCTGTTACGATGGTGAAGTTGTTGGTTGTAAGAGTAATGGTGGTGGTCGTGCTGGTGGTGTTTCTGCTGCCCTTCAAAAACATTCGAGCCGTGACTATCCGTTCAGATAACGAATATCCAAAATTCAATAACTCAGCGTATCCAACCCCCCCCCCACGCCACCCGCGCCCCACTACACACACCTCTTTTTTTTAAGAATGCGATATGCGATATAAGGGAGATTCGACTACTTCTATGAAGTCGAGTTACAATGTAATAAGGATTGACGGCAGAAACAACAATAACAATGACAACGTAACGGCTCACAAGTTGTCTCAAAACAGTTGTCTCAGCTGGTTATGTAACTTATAGGACCATATCCTCTTCAAGGAGACTTGAACTACAAACTAAAAGAATCTCCTCCAAGAAATTCATGATTATTTGTATAATTATCCTGTACTGGATAGAAAGTATATTTCCGCATTGACACGTTTTTAATTTGTCGGAAGGTAATGAAATAAGTCCCCGAAATACATTGTGGTAAAATCAATCCTCTTTTCCCTTTCATCTGTAAAACTTGGATTTGTATCGAGCCAAAAGTAATCCATGTTCCTTCGACTTCATCTTATATTCATTAACTGTTATTGTGCACATTGTTAGTTAGAGAACTAGCAGAATCGTTAGAACAGCAGACAAAACGTTTTGTGATATTTTCTCTTTCTCTCTTCATGCTGTGAACTCAAACCCTGCTAGGGAAGGATAAATCCTTGCTATTTATCCCTCCTAGGGTACATTTTACTCAATTCACTGATCACATGTGTCAGAATTCAATAGGCTGGCATCGTACAATTACAATTCCAAGATTCACAGATGGTGTTTAAATTCCAATGAAAGAAACAGATATCAACAGAATTCAGGATGGGTTACG
>NC_142931.1:139967042-139991073 GCF_046866305.1 Octopus bimaculoides
GTTGTCTTTGTGCCCCTGCAATCTTGTTTTGTTCGTAGTAGGTGATAGTTCTTTTTGTACACCTCCGCCAGTCAGAGCGGTCTGTCGCTTGCGCTTCCCAGATGTCAAGGGTTGATACAAACGTACATACATACTTACAAACTGACACAGACATATAAGCATATATATATATATATATATATATATAGCCCCTCGGATTTGTGAGTGAATTATTTGGTATATTTAAGTTAATTTGCTATATTTTTCTTAATCAAATTATTATAACAGATAAAATACAATGTGATAATGAAATTTATGGATATTCATTACAATTCTAGTTAGTCACTACATTCTTTCTTTCCGTATTCTAATTTGTTCCACTCTTTTCTACCACGAATTGCAATGCCTTTAATAAAACTATAATTTATCGCCATATCTATCTGAATGCACAGGTTAACGTCCAAACATCGGCGTGAAGTAATATCGAATCTGGTTAGTTCTTAGATGGGTGATCGCTTGGGATATTCAAGAGCTGTAATCCACCGCTTTTAAATGACAATGCTCCAGCAAAACCACAATCAAATGGCTGTAACATGTTAAAGAATATGAGGAAGTATAATGATTTGAAAACAATTTTAAAAGGACAAAAGAATTTGTGTACACATCTAAATTTTCTTCAAATATCATCTCAAAAATTTTTGATCCTAACAACTGCAGTTATCTATGTTTATAATCTGATATTAGATAGCATTCGTAAGTGGAATAAACGTACAATTTCCAAATTCTAGCCGAGAAATATTACATCAGGATTCGATTGTTGTCAAAGCGAATAGATTTGGATACAACTTCTAATTAAGTTTGAAAGACCCAGTTCTCTCCTTCCCCACTCCACAAGGATTTACAGACATTAATTTTCCAGAAGGACCTCACAACCTGTTCTATTTTAACAACACCAAGATATACCATCCAGGAAACAGTCGTATATTTCATTTGCTTTACATATGAATGATTAACGGGCTCATAATCTCTTATGTCGATGACACAGATGTGCAATTGCTAAAACAGATGTGAGTTCGAGTTCCACCGGCAACCTTCAAATTTTTTCCAGCCAAATGGCATTTTTAACCAAATATTTACACGGTATCATTAATAGTTTTATCTTCTTCGAGTTTCAGAGATAAAAACAGTTTATTTCATGTCTATCGAAATTTCTGAATTCATATGATGTGAACAACAAATATTATTATTTTCTAAGATAAAATATACACCAGCCTTAATCTGTTTCTTATCTTCTACAATGCTCAATTAAAATTGACATCTGAAGAGAGCTTACATTTTTGAAACGGCGCGGCTGTTAGACACGAAAATAACTTAGACCTTATGAAAAGTGAGACTATTCCACTTTTAGACAGAAATCACCTACCCAACACACTTCAACCACACGTGCAGTTTCTTCTTCTGTTTCTTCAATCGCCACTACATTTATTCCAAATACACTGAATACGTTAAGCACAAACCAATTCCACTTTGGCCAACCGACATACTTTCTCGAATCACCGTTACTGTCTTTCATTTTCTAGACACCGCCAGAAAAAAATCTACCCACCCAAATTTTGATCCCTAGCAGTGTAACATGGTTGTACTGCGTACACACGGAAATTTTTCACAGCAGACACTATTCTACATATATTCATACTGAACATTAACCGCATCAATCTTGCCAGTTCGGAGCTGTGAGTGGTCTGAAAATGTTATGAACATTTATCCTCCTCCTTTTATTGACTTTTTCAAAATTTGTATTGTTCCAGAAGACATTATTTACGCTAAAATGATTTTTGCGTCATTTTTTACGCTATATTGTTTAATTTAAAACAGAATTTAACTCAACATTCTTCAGTCTTGGCCTCTACGTTGTTACTTAACCAGCTACAACCGGCTCTTGTCAGATTCATTGGGCTGGTCAGTGCATCTGGCTTGGCGGGACGGGAAATTATTTTTTTCCCACGAGAGTTCTGGACCCCAGTAATAAACACATTTGCATACAGCCAATCAGAGCTCACCTTGACCTTGTTGTCAAATTAACAAACACACTCTACCAAGTAAACTCAAGATGAAGAACAATGCTGTAAGTCCACCAGGACATATCTGAGATGGAAACGAGGTATCAAGGTTGGTTCAATCCACACATGTTGGGTGACTACTGCTGGTTCCTACAGCGGGAGAACAGCACGACGCATAAGCACAAAAGCAAGTGTTTCAAACATATCAAAAATAAAGTGAGTAGATCTTAACATATATATATTATGTATCATTATATTATAATAGTATTTGCTTTGAACATAAATTTACTATATACAGTACTAATACACTATACCTTGAACTCAACTATTTGAACTTTACTCCTGATTCTAATATAGTATTAATATATACTTATGCGCATGACTCAAAATTCTGACCTGCTACAGCAATTCTGAGTTCAGATTTGGAATCAGCGTACTTGATTTAGTTTAATACAGCACCATTTGTCGGGGTAGCAGATAATAAATCACTTTTCGTTGCCTAATAATCATTAGCAGACGACATCATTTATTATCAGGTGAACAAATGGAAAGCATAGGCGGCATATCATGTGACTCACGGACAAGCAAAGAAATCGCCATGTTTATCATTTTATTGTAATTTCATCAAACAAATTACAGGTAAATATTGGGAGAATATAATAAAATGTGTTTGGCTTACGGGAAGACGTTACTACATATATTTGTTGATAGTAGACCAACACACTCCATAAAACTAATAACTGGATAGAAATTATCAAATTGATTGGCAACAGGTTTTCAGAAAATTACTGAAGCTTTTTTTTTTTTATTCTTTCATATGTTTAAAAAAATAAAATATAAATAAATTAGCGCATGATACTGATTTCCAGCAAAGCTGATCATTTATTTGGCTTCTTGTCAACAAAAAAAAAGATCTCAATAAATCTTTCTTCATTGAAGATATAACCCAGAGAAAATAATAAAACTAACTGCCTAAGAGAAAAATAATGGACGAAAATTTAATTCATAGTTTTGTCTCCAATTGCTTATCCCACTCGCATCGTAAACCGATTACGAAATTCCTTTGTCGTGTGTAGTTTAGCTTTATCCGTACTGTGCTAAATAGTTATTTATGAAACTTTAGACAAGACGCCAGAATTATGAGCTGCTATAAGGATTAACGACGTTTGGGGCTGTTATATGCATAAAAGTGATCTGATTACTTTAGATCCAGTCATAAAAATGCTGTGAAGAAATGTATACGTAACGACATGTGAGGGAAAATGGTGTGTCCTGATAAAACTTTTACTCCAGAGCTGAGCTGGCTATTTTCCAGTAGAAATATATAGCGGTTAATGATTAATCTCTGACTAAATCTCTAACTGGATGAGCTAACAGAAATCTGGAGATATTAGGAATAATATTATATTAACTCCATACTGTTATTAGTGACATTCAAAGAAATTTTACTTTTGTTATATATTTTCTTTTAAAGTTTGCGAGTTTTTTTGTCTTTTGTTTGTCAGTCAAAATAAAAAAAAAAACTGTTTAATATTCTTCTAAAGACTAAACATTTAACTAATAAGAAAAGTTTATAATATATTTTTTCTAAATTAAAATAATCTATATTTGAATATCCTAAATTAATTAGCTTAGGTAATTTACTATTTCTTATATTTGTTGTGAAAATCCAAACATACAAACTTTACACATACAAACATATAAATACAAACAACATACACACGCACAGAATACATTGACACATGCACACACATATATATTTGTTAATGTAGTTTAGCTTTATCCGTACTTTCAATGTTATGATTTTTTTTCCTTTTGGCATTTGATAGCCGTTACTTTTAGCTTACTTTAGAAGCAAATTGCGTGTAATTTTGCTTACAGCTGTTAGTTCAGTTTCAATTTTAACATGGAGTGCAAATACGAACATTTTCACTATATTTTGCTCTTTTATTTCCGTAAAGGCAAGAAAGCTGCTGAGGCTCACAAAGAAATTTGTGAAGTTTATGGTGTTGATTGCTTAACAGAACGCACTTATCAGAAATGGTTTAAAACATTCCGTTCCGAAGATTTTTCACCTAAAGATGACCAACGTTTTGGTTGATCTACTGAAGTTGATGGTGACCGAATCAAAGCCATAATTGAATCTTATTGTCATATAACTGTGCACTAGATTGCAGAGAGGTTAAATGTATTACACGCAACAACTGAAGATCACTTGAAATGTCCTGGACTCATTAAGGAGCTAGATATTTGGGTTCCACATGAATTGAAAGAGATCCAATTAACACAACGAATCAATATTTGCGATATGCATCTCAAATGCAATGAAATCAATCATTTTTTAAAACGAATCAACACTGGTGATGAAATATGGATTGTCTACAATAACATCAATCGAAAACGATCATGGTTAAAGCTAATGAACCAGCACAAACCACATCAAAAGCTGAACTGCATAAAAGAGAACGTCATACTATCAGTTTGGTGGGGTTACTAAGGTGTTGTGTATTTTGAACTGCTTCCAAAGAACAAAGAGATCAATTCAGATGTTTACTGTCAACAACTAATGAAACTGGGGGAAGCAAGCAAAGAAAAACGGCCAGAATTGACAAATCGTAAAGGAATCGTGTTCCACCATGACAACGCTAGACCACACAAGTCTTTGCTAACTCATGAAAAATTATTGGAGCTTGGTTGGGAAGTGATGTCACAATCAACATATAGCCCTGACCTAGCACCATCAGATTACCATTTATTTCGAATTTTGCAAAATTCTTTGAATGGTAAAACTTTCAATAATGATGATGAGATGAAATCGCACTTGCTTCAGTTTTTGACTGGCAAGGGCCAGGCGTTCTATAAGCGCGGAATCGTGAAGTTGCCAGAAAGATGGCAAAAGGTCAACGAACAAAATGGAAAATATAGAATTGATCAAAATTCATTCTTTGTATGAAAAAAAAAAATTAACTTTATTTCACACTAAAAAACCGAAATTACTTTCTTGCCAACCCAATAATATCGACTAGATTATGGCTGGAAGATAACAGTTTCCGCAAAAGCCGCCTTCGGCTTCCATCACGGCCTTAAGACAGCTTCTGAACCTGATGCATGCAAAAACCTTCGAACTTGCCCACCAGCTCAGTTTCGGTGTTGCACGCTGAGCGCTTGGTATCTTTCTCAACTGAACCCCTCACATAGCTATCCATAGAATAACAATCGGGGAAATTAAGAGGGCAGAAATTGGGGGGGAGGTGAAGTTGTAGAATTTCTCCGACGACAACTTCTAACTCTTTCTGGAAGTATAGTAAAATTTTAAAATTGTTTTTAAATCACTGTAGCCCCTGATATTCTCTAATATGTTCCGGTGATTATGCTGGAGCACTCAAAGAGGTGGATTACAGCTCTTGGATATTCCAAGTGATCTCCTATCTAAGAACTAATCAAATTCGACATAACTTCACGCTAATGGCTGGTCATAAATATATCTTTTGCAGACGAAGGATTGTGGATTAGATATCTGTTCACTCTCAGACTTACTTTTGAATTCCTTATCCCTTAGTGACCGGATATAGCTTCCTGTGAGCATGTCAACCCCTGAAATGTACATACATACATATGTAATGTACATACATACATACATACATACATACATACATACATACATACATGCGTACATACATACATACATATATGCATGTAAGTATGTATGTATATATGTATATGTGTGTGTATGTATAGGCGTATGTGTGAATGTATATAGATATCTACATGTGTGCACAGCGCGCGTTTGTATTTGAGATATTTCTCTATTCTATGTATCTTCATGTATTTAGTTTGCAAATTATACAATCACTCATACGTTTACACTTATACTCACGTAGACACATAATGACATATATTAGTTTACAGCTAACATAAGCCGAAATACTTAATGGAGTTTTCTTGCCTAACAAATATCATAAAGAAAGACGAGGAGACAGTTGTTATAGTATTCTGAGCCGTGCAGTTCACAAAATGTCGCCAGGGAAATTAAATGTGTAAGGAGCGGTTAATCATACGAGGAATTTGAACAGGTGATGTTCGTGTAACATGTATCTGAGACGATTTCGAAACGAGAGAAATTAGCGTAAAATATTTAACGGCCATTAAATTTACACGCTATTTTGCGCTGTTTTGTTATTCTTAAAAGAATATCTTTAGCTTTATTTCCGCGATAAATTGCTGAAGTTTGAGTTAATAGGGCAGACATTACGTGAATATTTACGGTGCATGAAGGATGTCAGTTCAATTCCACATATAAACGACTGTCTCTTTTATTGTTGAAGGGGGTTGACCGTATCCCGGAAACATATCGTGTTTAAACCCACTTTAATGAATGAGACTTTGCCAAACATAACCTGATATTTAATTGGGTATAACAGTAAGTCATGAATACTATTGATAAATATAGTAATTTTTTTAGACCAAAGAGAAGAAGCTGCAATTTCGCATAGAATAATTATACGTAAAAAGAGAAAAATAATTATTAATATCTAAAAGGAGAATTATCGTAAAGCGAGATTACGCACTGTTCTATTTGTATAAAACACAGGCTGTAAAAGTGTCATTAAAATAACAAACATATGAATATGTTTGTTTGAATTTTATTTCTTTCACTTACTTTCTTTCTTTATCCCTCGAAATAATGTATTCTACAGGGCCTACTTTAATACTAATATATTTATATTGCAAAAGAAAAAAAAAGGTGGGGAAATTACTCCCTATATATATTTAAAGATAAGCTATGATATGCTGGTATTCGAGTTATCAATGTCCTGAATACATCATTATTAATATATATAATTGTGTTATATACAGTCTTCATATCTCCCTAAAATAGGTGGTAAATTCTTTTCTATTCTAGGCACAAGACCCGAAATTTCCGGGGAGAGGGCCAGTTGAGATTGACTTTGCCTTTCATCCTTTCGTGAGTCGATAAAATAAGTACCAGTTGACCACTGGGGTTAATGTAATCGACTTATCCCATCATCCGTAATTGCTGGCCTTGTGCCAAAATTTGAAATCAATATCTAAAGCATCTATTTCTATTCATGTTTTTATCATAACATTCGAACACTGCTTTCAGCTATCAATTTAAATATCAGGCCCTACGATCTTAAAAGCAACAACGAAGAACATAATTACAAAAAGCGTAGGGCATGTTGGATAATCTGCCTGACTATAATAAGTGGTGGCCACGGTCGGAATATCTTTGATCGCAGGTGTATTTGAGGAGACAATTTTACTTTCTTTAGTTTCCATCTTTTTCTTTTGTCTTTCTTGTTCCAGTTGTTTGTCTGCGGCCACGCTGGGGGTACCATCTTGAAAGATACGATGGCATGCAGTTGAATCGAACCGGGAGCCTCATGTTTGCGAAACGATCTTCTCATCAACTCAGCCGTGCCTGAATCTGTATGCTGATGAAATAAAAGTCAATAAAAACGTCATTAAATTAAATCGTTTATACAACTTCCTTTTAGAAAGAAAAAAACGTCATTTAGTTCCTTATGTGGTTTATACAAATTTCGAAGAGCAGAGTGCAAAGAAAGTTTTCCACTAAAGAAGGAGTGCATTTACTCACATGTTGCCAAATCAAACTGAAGGATTATAATTTAATGTTTAACATTACATTTTTTGTCACAAGATACTCAGCATTCGCTGTTATCGTCCGGGGGTTTTAATGTATGGGCATTAAGTAACGTGAACTAATACAAGATGAAATTATATATATATGCTGTTGTATGGTCAAGGACAGTTTTAATATTAGCTTTCAGTGGGGTTCATTTAATAATTTAATAACCAGAAGATTTGTAACTATTTAATCCCTTTGGGTATCTATTATATTTCGAAAAACGAAGAAGCTAATCAATTTACCATTTCTAAAACACTTAAAGCATTTAAATGTATTTATTTGTTCCTCTTATATTTGGGAGTAGAAGAGACTGTAACCAAAATATTATTTGTAAGAATCATTTCCATTTTAAAATTCATACACGATCCAGTTTCAATCTAAATTTAGCCTAAGTTAAACCACACATTATTTTTTAATTAATTTGTTTACAAGAAAAATATGTTAAGTTTCAAGTAACAGCTTACCACACAGTTTTCTTATCAATTATTGCTTAACTAAAGCCGGCAGGCTGACAGAATCATTAACACGCTGGACAACATGATTAGCACCGTTCTGTTCGTCTTTATGTTCTGAGTTCAAAATCTGCCGAGGTCAATTTTGCTTGTCATCATTTCGAGGTCGATAAAATAAATACCGGTTAAACACTGGAGTCGACATAATCGCCCTTCTCTGAACTTGTTGACCTTGTACCAAAATTTGAAACTAATTATTCTTCAATTAAAGGCGGCAAGCTTGACAAAACGGTTAGCAGCATTTCGTCTGTATGTATGATCTAAGTTCAAATTCCAACGAAGTTGACTTTGCCTTTCATCCTTTCAGGGTCGATAAAATAAGTGCCAGTTGAACACTGGAATCGATGTAATCAACTTAGCCTCTCCTCCAAACCTGCTGAACTTGTGTCAATATTTGAAACCAATTATTATTCAATTAAAGCAGAATTAATTCTCAGGAAGTTAAATGAAGCCTAGAAATGAATGTGAACAGTTGTGCATTTTCCACTTTCAGCTCTGTGGATTTCCACTCCTAAATTTAAAGGTTTTTTTTAGTCTCATTTATAATAATTTCATTTAAAGTTTTATCTGCGAAGTCGAGATGATATTTAAATAAAATACAATGGTCTTTAGCAATGTGATTCATCGATGGAAAATTAACACTTCACCGTCAGAGTCTATAACATAAAGTTATAGCTTGTTAGCGCAAGGGAAGAATATTCTACATGTTCAGAGAATATTCATTAAATTAAAACAAACATTTACTCCATAGTTCTGTTTCCACAAATCTATCACCGCCATGATAGAATGTGCTTCAGTATACTTTACGTTGTCTCAGATGCCTCCCACCGTACAATACATACATACATACATACATAATCTTTTATCTTTTACCAGTTTTAGTAATTGGACTGTGGCCATGATGGGGCACCACTTTGAAGGGTACCTACTTAATCGGTCTCTTCTGTCGAAGCGCTAGAATACGATTGTCAAACGGTAGAGGGACACAAACATTGAATGACATATATACACACGGTTATGTATGTATGACGAGCTTCCACGCAGTTTCCGTCAGCCAAATTCACTCACAGTGCTATAGTGGACAGTAGAAGACACTTGCCCGTAGTGCTACGCGGTTGCAAAGCGAACCACGCAGCCGCACCTGCGCCCATGTAAACATTTATTAAATAAACACTGTGTTGTTACTTTTGTTACTAAATCTTGGCTGACAGCATTGTACAGTTTCCTGAAGTAGCAAATCTACCCATCTCCCATGGAGGCATAACATGAGAGGGAAGAATTGGGGACGCGCCAGCCGTGTAGAGTCGATCGCGCGGCGGGTTACGCGGGTCCAACCGTCGGCAGAAAGGAGAGGCGAGAACATCAGTGCGTATTGAGAAATGTCTAAATGGACTTGATAGATTAGTGGGTGATGTCTTAGAGAAATCCCATTATGTGCTTTGTATCCGTGTTTGTCCCTCACCGCCATTTGACAGCTGCTGTTGTTATGTTTACGTTCCTTTAATCTAGCGGTTCGACAAAAAAGACCGACCTAATAAGTAGCAGACTTTATAAGCAAGTTCTGGGGTCGATAAGTTCGACTAAAATTTCAAGGCATTGTGCCCCAGCATGGCCGCAGTCAAATGACTGAAACAAATAAAAGAAAAAAATAAAGATAAAATATATATTTTTTGTAAATTCGGATGGTAAATGATGATAAGGCAAGCATGATGAGTTGCGATATATGACGAAACATAAATTGTCCGATTCCTCAGAACCAGCTGCTAAAGTTCCTGGCACTTAGTCACAGGTTTATATTCTTATGGCGAGATTAAATATGTTTATCAAACATATGGTTTATGACCGCCAAATACACACATATACCCAAACACTCATGCTCACGCACAAAAACACTCACACATACACACACGTAACACACACGCACACGTACATATATATAAAGAAGGAGAGAGCGAATAAAAAAAAAGCTGAGTAAAAATAAAAGATTAAAAAAAACAGCACGAGGGGATAATTTTACGATCAGAATTATTAATTAGTTCGACGGTTAATCAAATGGAAAGAGCTAATTGTTATGACATTTGAGACAAGCGAAGATTATAGTGACATAAAAGTCGAATCACGAAATAAAAATACAATTTCAATAAACTGTACCCGAATTCACACCCAGTGAAATTAGGTATATTTTGTTCACTGGGAGTGAAATTGGGTACACATAAACTCTGTAGAAACTCGTTGAAGCGACTGTACATATAATTAAGAGACAGCCTCATCACACCCTGTGTAGTTTCGGTTCTACCTGATAATAACGTCCAAAGTCACTGAGAAATGGTCAACCACTTAGACACTTATTCAATGAATAAACATTGGGTTGGCAGATATATTCGTTCGTTTTTTTTTTTTTCCGCTATTTATTTTAATATATATTTGTCGTCAACAATTTTACTAATAGTAAATCAGTCAATAGTATATACTCTTGCATTGTTCATGACTTTCTGCCTATTTTCCACGAGCTTTACAAGTCAATACCTTGATAGTAGAAATCACCGGGATTTGACGGGAAGAATTCATTGAGTCACGTTTTTCAGCTCCTCGTCGATATTGAACCAAACATGTCGCAGGCTATTGGAAAACGAAAAAAAGAAAAAAAAAAGACAATAAACGGAAGGTGCTGGACCAAAGGAAAACTGTGAGTGGGATAGAACTTACCAACTGTGCTCTTGAATAGAATTTTTTAAACCAAATTAGCTATGAGGGGGCGAGCGTTGCCGTGTTGAAGAAGTAAGCTATGTCGCCCGTTGGGTCGTTTCAGCCGGATTGCCTTGTTGTGTCGGTGCGTTTGCTAAACGTAAACCTCTGCGTTTGATAATGTGGTGGTTTTCAAGCATTTTTTAATGAACTAGTCCTTCCCACTTCCACCAAACACAAATCATTGTCTTGTGCGGCTGCAGCTCTGACTTGGCTCGAGGTGTCGCTTGCTTGTCAAGACTCAACCTTTCTTTCTTCTGCTTCATATTGACATAAAGATCCCATTTTCCATCACCAGTGACGATGCAGTAAAGAAATCTGTTTGTGTCGATGAGCAATCAAGTGGCGAGAGGGCAAACTGACGACGATAGAGGAGAGATGGTATTTGTCTCTTTCCTTGAGAGAGTGTGGTACTCATACACTGAGATTTCAGGCGACGGTATCATGAATGCATCACATCTGCTGGACCAGTTCCGTAGAGGGTTAGTGCGGATATGTATGGATCGTGATTATAGTTTTTAAATTAACTATATGTTGAGCTTAGCCAAAACATCGGGAAGCAGCACTTTAGCTAAGAAGAAAATGTAGTTTTCAAATTGGTAAATCTTCCCGGGTTTTCGTAAAGCTAATATTGCATAACGTACCCTGAAATTAGCGGTCATATATTACAATTTACGTAAAAGCGAAACATTGTAATCTGAAATGGTCGTAATGAGGGTGATTCCTGTATATGTGCGTAGGGGCAGGCATGGTTAAGTGGTTAAGAGCACTTTGCATTCGAATGTTCGGCATTTTGAGCAAGTATCTTCTGCTATAGCTCAACGCGTTGTGAATGAATTTCGAAGCTCGTCATATGTGTGTGAGCGTGTGTGCGAGTGTTAATGGTTCGGAAAAAAAATGATACAATACCTACCAGGCCTTAAAGAAATTAAGTACTAGGTCCGATTTGCTCGACTAAAACCTTCAAGGCGGCACTCCAGCATGGCCGCAGACCAACGACAGAAACAAGTTGCGCGCACGCACACACACACACACAAATGTATGTATATACACACACACACATATATATATATATATATATATATATATATATGTGTGTGTGTGTGTGTGTGTGTGTGTGTGTGTGAAGGCGCGTGGTTTAGTGGTTAGGGCATTCAGATCACAATCGTAAGGTCGTGAGTTCAATTATCGGCGACGCGCTGTGTCCTTGAGCAAGTCACTTTATTTCAAATCGCTCCAGTCCACTCAGCTGGTAAGAATAAGCAGTACCTGTATTTCAAAAATTCCCCGAGAACTACGTTAAGGGTACACGTGTCTGTGGAGTGCTCAGCCACTTGTACGTTAATTTCACGAGCAGGCTGTTCCGTTGATCGTATCAGCTGGAACGCTCGTCGTCGTAACCGACGGAGTGCTCCTACATATATATATATATATCACATAAACAGGTGCAATTTATAATCCACACACTTTTCCTTGTCTAACTCCTCATAAATGACAGTCGTTTAACTAAGTATCAGGACTGCAAACAGAACGATAATGTTACAGATACGCCCATTGCTGTAATCACGTTACTGAAAAGAAAGTGTGAAACGGTAGTAATGGTTTGGGTGAAGTGGGGGAGTGCAAGGACTGACCCCGCCCATATAGATAAACACTCTACCTTACAAATCATTTTTAATGAAGTGCCGTTAACATATCGTTAAGAGAATAAAGACGGGGAATAAAATAACAGGAAAGTATTATACGAAAGCTGAAGGGGGGAAAAAAAAGTAAGGTTTAATAGCTTCGACAAAGCAAGAAAATAAAAGTCACACGTACGCGCACACACGCACACACACATAAATATATTCATACGCGCGCACACACACACACACACACACACACACACACACACACACACATATATATATATATATATATATATATATATATATATATATATATATATATATATATACATATATATATACATATATATATATATTCACACACATAGATATATATATATACATATATATATATATATATATATATATATATATATGTATATATATGCATGTATGTATGTAAGGAATATCAAAGGGGCAACAAAGAAGGGAAGTATTTAGCTAAAATAAACTGTTACTAAAATAATGAAACATTGAATAAAGTTCACGGCGAAATTTAATCCATCAAAATTTCAGGCCCTTCCAGATAATCCAATGATGCAGAGAACTAACGACATACATCAAATGATGCATCTTTCATCAACCACATCACCAAGCTAACCTCTAAATGGAGACGTCCCATTCGATGGATCCTACGAACCTTCACAGCAAGAGAACCGGTAGTTATGCTAACTCTATGGAAAAGCTTAGTTCAGAGCAGATTACATTACTGCTCACAATTTTGGTCTCCAAATTCACCCGGTCTCATAGAAGAAATTGAAGGGTTACAAAGAACATTAGCCAGTAAAATAACTTCTGTTAATGGCCTTGATTACTGGGTACACCTGAAAGCTTTGCGTCTCTACTCTCTTGAACGCCGAAAAGAGAGATATACTATTATATACGTATGGAAGATCTTGGAGGGGCGTGTTCCAATCATTGGCATTAAAGCGAATTTTAATGCTCGAACTGGTAGGTACTGTCAACTTCCAAATACACTATCTTCAAACACACGAGCAAAAAACACTTTACTGTGCCATTGTAATATTCAGAGGACCTCAAGTATTCAACTGCTTACCCAAAAAGATCAGAAATATAAAAGGAACCTCTACGGAAACTTTCAAAAAAGCATTGGATGAACTCCTTACGACGACACCGGACCAATCATCCATTCAAGGATACACTCAAGGGAGATCAGCAAAACTACAAACTTAATCGTCGACCAACTTTCAATCATAAAGGGACAACAAAATAAAAAAATTATAAATCAAGGCGGTGCGACAGCTTGGCCGCAGTCCAGTGACTGAAACCATTAAAAGAATAAAAGAATATAAAGGTATATACATATAGAAGATAGATAGATAGATAGATAGATAGATAGATAGATAGATAGATAGATAGATAGATAGATAGATCTGTACACACACACACACATACATACACACACATATATATGTGTATATATATATATATATATATATATATATATATATATATATATATGTGTGTGTGTGTGTGTGTGTGTGTGTGTGTGTGCATACGCACGCGCACACACACACACACACACACACACACGAATGTCAAGAAATATGTATGCGTTTGCATGTGCGAGTGTATGGATGTATACGTTTGTACGTAAGTGTGTGTTCGTGTGTGTGTGTGTGTGTATGTGTGTGTGTGTGTGTGCGTGTGTGTGTGTATTTGCATGCATGCAAGTATATAGACGGAGAGAAGGGGAATGGAAGGAAAGTAAGGGAGCAAGAAGAAATTATGGAGGAACTGATGTGAGGGCCCTTACGAATGTCTTCTGTCGTTAAAGTTTGTCCGTTAATGAATTTACAGCCAGGTTCTTTGACGGAGCTGTCTATCGTCTACACCACCCTAACCTACCACAGCGATTTCACGATAGTGGCGGCCGTCCCGCCTACAAAACGATGTCTGATACATCCCATAAAACGCTGTCACCATTTACGTTTGATTCATACAATCTATTTCTTTATCTGTTTATCTTCTTATATCAACGACAGCCGTTTCGATGCAGTTGTTATTATTTGTTTCCTTGTCTTCTTCATCAGCTTCTTAAAGTAAACTATTTTCACTGAAACAGCACGATATGAACCTCAATCAATACGTGCCATTAGCACAAGAACTACTAATGTGATTCCGTATACTGTATTGTTGTTTGTTGGCACTCCGTCGCTTACGACGACGAGGGTTCCAGTTGATCCGATCAACGGAACAGCCTGCTCGTGAAATTAACGTGCAAGTGGCTGAGCACTCCATAGACATGTGTACCCTTAACGTAGTTCTCAGGAAGATTCAGCGTGACACAGTGTGTGACAAGGCTGACCCTTTGAATTACAGGTACAACAGAAACAGGAAGAAAGAGTGAGAGAAAGCTGTGGTGAAAGAGTACAGCAGGGTTCGCCACCATCCCCTGCTGGAGCCTCGTGGAGCTTTAGGTGTTTTCGCTCAATAAACACTCACAACGCCCGGTCTGGGAATCGAAACCGCGATCCTATGACCGCGAGTCCGCTGCCCTAACCACTGGGCCATTGCACCTCCACCGTATACTGTATATTGATGGCATATAAAAAGCATGCGTCGTCGTCATGTATCGTACTCCTGCAGCGCATTGATGACACCACCACGATGTCTTCAAAATTAAGCATGAGTTCTCAGGCTGCCTTGCCACACATGTCTAACCAGCTCTTGATATTGTCCATCCATTGCGTTCTTTGACTTCCTCCTGGTTTACTGCTGTCTACTCTTCATTCCATGATAATGTTTCCCAAAACATACAGTTCTACCGATTACATTGGGGCTATTTTTCAAAATACCTCTGCTCCGGCGCGCAAAATTCCGGAAACAATTCTGCAGAGAATAATTCACTGCAGTATATGTTGCCGGCTGGAGAACATGACTATTTAATGTTTCCCAAAACTCTGCTATCGAAAATGGCCATAATAGACGAAGTACAGGAGTTACCGTCTTTCAGGTACTTGTTACATCCGTTTAATTGTTCGTTTCTGTCGCTCTGGCGGTCACATCGGGGGCGATTTTGTTTCACACATAGTTCTGAAGTATATTGTGCTTTTTTAAAACGAAAGCGGTTTTACTCCCGAAAGAAAACTACAGCCTTTAATTCTTCAGCTACACATATTGATATGTTTCACAATTTACGCTTTTTTTTTTCGACCCCGAAAGGAGGAAATGCAAAGCTGACCTTTGCAGAATTTGAACTCTGAACGTAAACGCAAACGAGGCGCCGCTCAGTATTTTACTAGGCGTGTTAACGATTCCACCAGCACTCGGCCTTTGTTACAGTTTTTATTAACATAATTTATTATTATTTATTTCTATTGTACTTTTAGCAATTACATGTATAGTTATAGCACATAGTATAACCAAAATATAAACAGTATCTCTGATGTAATATCTAACAAAGAGTGTGTTTTGAAATACTTTACGATTAAAAAAAAAACGAATCTTAAGCAAAACATAAACAGCATCAAATTATATGCTGATATAATGAGAAAAAAATTATATAAATCATTAAAACTTATGTCACCGTGATGTACTATAAAATAAAATTCAACAACAAGTGTCTGGAAAGAAATGTGTGTTAATATTTCAAAATATAAAAGAGATAGGGGCGGATCAGGGGGTGATTAATTTGATCCTTCTATGTTCTCAGTTCAAATGTCACTGAAAGCAAAAAAATTTATTAATTTGCAATATAATTGGCATATATGTGTGTTTTCATACAGTTCTACCGATTACATTGGGGCTATTTTTTCAAAATACCTCTGCTCCGGCGCGCAAAATTCCGGAAACAATTCTGCAGAGAATAATTCACTGCAGTATATGTTGCCGGCTGGAGAACATAACTATTTAAATTATTATTTATATAGATAGGGATGCTTTTAGCATAAGTCCCTTGCACCTGCTGGATCCGAATAGTCTCGATATAAAGGGGTGCGAAACTATAATGACTTTCCAGAAACTGAATGAAGAGGAAATCTGCTGCGAATAGTCCGTGTATCTTGTTTCCGTTGTTTGCCGTTTTTCATGTTTTCGTCTATTTTCTGTAAGTTGTGTTTTGTTTGATTTCCGCTTGTTATGATTTTTTTATCCTACCTTTGATATATATATATGTGTGTGTGCGTGTGTGTGTGTGTGTGTGTGTGTGTGTGTGTGTGTGTATGTAGTTATGCGCGTGGGTGTATTTATGTTTGTGTGTGTGTATGTGTATTTGTGTATGTATGTATTGCGTGTGCGTGTATGTGTATACGTATGTGCGTGTGTGTGTCTATGTGTGTGAGTCAATGTGTGTGCGTTTGAATTCAGAAAAATACGATTCTAAACTATGTAGGTTTAATTAATTAATGTATCGCCCTCACATTTGGACCATGGCAGCAGCAGCAGCAGCAGCAGCAGCAGTAGCAGCAGTAGCAGTAGTAGTAGTAGTAGTAGTAGTAGTAGTAGTTGCTGCTGCTGTTGCTGGTTTTGTCATCGTTCTCTTTACACGCCTTTAGCATTGTCTTCAAACTAAAATTGTCAAATAAAATGCTTCATTTCATATTAATTTTAATTTGAAGATTAAAATTAATCTCATATATGACGAATGGTTCTAATAATCCACTGGATGTATTACATATTGAAAGCAAAAATCTTGTTAAAAGTATATATACTAGCACGATGCATCAACTGTTAGGTTGGCGTGACAGTGGATTGAACTCTGGACCATTGTTAAACTGAACTCTCTTTTTCGCTTGTTCCGATCAGACTGATATCCGGTCCTGAGTCACTGAGCCACCTTGGCCAAAAGAAAAGTTAAAAAAACAAAAACACACTAGGAACTACTCTACTGGTGATAAATGACTGAAAAAGTCATTATAGTAAGTTTATTTAGATCTTTTAATTTCGCTTGAAAACAAACAAGTAAAAACTCTCTTTTGTTGGCCGGTCGGCATACCTCCATGTTAGACCACCATAAAAGGAATATATATATATATATATATATATATATATATATATATATATATATATATATATATATATATATATATATATATATATATATATATATATATATATATATATATATACATATATATATATATATATATATACGTATATATATATATATATATATATGTATATATATATATATATATATATATATATATATATGCATTTATGTAGATGTAATAAAAGTAAATATATTTTTTTGTTTTGTTTTCAGTAGTAATAACGATGTGAAGAAACGAACACAAAGAAACAGTGTTTATGCTATGTTCCTCCGACGTGCCATCTAGTGGTGACTGTTGACAGCAACTTCTCCGTCACAAAGCGATCATTTGTCAAGGGAGGAAATATCAACTAGTTCTTATTACCGCTTTAGTTCAAAAAGCCAATTTCGCAGCTCACATGACATCAGCTATAGTTTTAAGTTTGATGAAGGTTGTTTGGGTGTGGGAGGAACGGGCAAGATTTTTTTTTTCTCTAACATTTAAATAGTAAATGTAACTGATTCTCCTCCTACCAACCCTCTCTCTCTCTCTCTCTCTATCATTCACTCACTCTTTCACTCTACTTCACATCTCTCATTCATTCTTTTCCTATCTTTTCATCTTCCTCTTTTATATCTTCTATTGCGCAGGAAAGGGAAAAAAAAAGAGAAAGAAAAGAAAAGCTTAGCTGTGGACACATTTTCATACTCGCGTTGATAAGAACTATTATTAGTTGTTTGTTGTGCTTATAAAAGTGGTTGTTGTTGTTCTTTTATGTTGCGTTTCTTTTTCCTATAGAATATCAGTAATAGAATGCATTGTATTAAATCAGTATTCGTGGGGTTTTAATGGAGTACGACAACACCACCCACTTACTTACTCACACACAACACATAAATGTATATGTGTGTCTGTATATGTCTGTTTTTATAATTCTATACACGCACGCATGTATACATGTATTTAAGTATATCTAAATATGAAAAAAAAGTAACTGTGATGGTGGCCAAACAAAAAACACAAACAAAATGAATAAACAGTATTTAGATAATGATATGTAAATTTAGCTCGGATTGCAAATTCGCTAGTGTTTACTAAATAGCTTGCACTTAATCTAAAAGTTCTTTTGGTAAAGTTAATCGACATCCATACTAAAATTATTAAAGGCGACATTGTCTCAGCTTTTCGAAGACACAGCTGCAGGATAAACAAGTAGTCACATGTTGCATTTTTGTTTTTGTTTGTTTGTTTTTCATTAACTCAGCTTTAATGTTGAGGAGCAAATAAACGTAAGAAATACATATTGTTGTTCTTGTTCTTGTCACATCTTGTCAGTTCTGTTCGGGGTGATCTGAAGCCTAGAAATGTCCAATCAAAAACTTAAAAACGATCCCAAAATTCTACAACATTTCGTTTACATAATACATTTCAATATCTTTCCCTGCATTTTAGCACTATGTTTTATAACTTGCGTCTCAGTATTTAATGTAAAAGAACTGAACTCGCACTGTTTCAGACAAGTTAACTTTAAATAGGTACCACGGCACAGCCTTACCATGATAAAACAAAACAAAACAGTATAATATTTCATTTATACATTATATCTCAATATGTTTTCCTCCATTTTAACTCATAGCTTGTATCTCAAGGTCCAAAATAAAGGAATGCATCTTTTGTTGTCCCAGACAAGTTAACAGCTTTGTCATATCATTGTAAGTAACAAGATAACTGCATTATTTAAACGTGTTTTGTTAAATTGCAGTGCTGCGTTCATTTCACTTAAAGACTTGAATAAAACCACAAGAATTCAAGCAACTATATTCTGCCATTAAAATTCCGTAGATATTTTTCACATTCTGTAACTTGTTGTCTACGACTCGATGGCAACCTTTTATTGTTCTAGAATACAATGGAAACGCAGAAATTGTATAGTAACTTCTACACTGATTTTAGTACAAAAATACGAAAATTATTCGAAAAGCAAATAAGATAAAATGCAAGAAATACCGACGTATAGAATATTAGACAAGTTTTCCTTTGCAAACTATAATTGATTATAATTGTTTTATAATGCCAAAACGATGTAAGTTATAAGAAATAATACAAGCCAATTATTTTTACTTCTAACTTGTATTTCAATATTTCAGGGTTAAGGCCTTTCTTTAGGAAATCTTGGGGGAAATGGAGTTGTGAGTAGATAATACTTCGTGCAAACTATACTACTCTACTCTCGTCACATCTACGTCAGGCTGAATTTGCTATCATGTTGGAAATATTCAAATTATCGGAGGAACGGGCTAAGTCCATATTTAGATAGAGCAGAGAAATCAGCGCACAGCACTATTCCTCCAAAAATTTCCTGAAGAAGAGGTTCAAACTCCGAAATGTTGAAATACCAAGTAAAAGTACAAAACATCGACTCATTTCTTACAACATGCATTGTTTTAGCGTCGTGAAAATATTAAAAGCATTTATATATGAGGTCTGATCATAACGGACCGGGACTGTTACTGCGGTAACGGAACTAATGTACGCAGAGTAAAGTCTCTTGGCACAGATTGACTTTAAACTCTCGTGCGTGCATACTAAGTTATAACGTTCTCTCTTACTACCGTTGTTTATAGCTGTGCTTAGAAGTAAAGTGTGTAGAGTGTGGTCGTCTCAAAAAGAAGATCGGGTTCCAGCTGCGCAGGATTTCCTTGATTGTGTCGAGGAAAAACGAAATGTTTTTGAACACGGTCATAACAGGTGACGAATCATAGTACTATGGCTATGAGCCAAAAACCAAGGCTCAGTTTTCGCAGAAGAGCACCCTAACTAGATTTCAAGACGCCGAGGAAATCCAAGAGAATGCGACGAGACGGCTGTTCCCTATCCCAAAGAAGGAGTTCCAGGAATGCTTCCACCAGTGGATAAAGCGAATGGCTTCAGAAGGGGACTTCTTTGAAAGAGATTAAACACCGAATTGATACATGCTGTAGTCTTCTTTTTATAGCACCAGTCCCAATGTTTTTTTTCTATCAGAACTCGTATACCAGACAGTACTTCATGCAAATTGTACAAAGTGTAATGATTTTGTACTTGAATCTCTTGGAACTTTATATGAATTTATAATGTTTATTCAGCAGTTGCTGTAGTGAGAAAGGAAGCTTTCAGTGTAAGCTGAATCTTCCTTCCTCGATATGATCAAAGAAACACCATATACTTATGCATTTATATGTACACTCACTCATATATGTAGAAACATATAACAAAATACAAAAAAAAAAAAACAGGCGTACATTTATGAATCAGCTTAAGTAAGGCATTAATAGCACTAATTAGAATAAAAACACGTTTATTCAATTCAAATTCAGTGAAAAATCAGCTTTTTGCTTTTTTTATATTTTTCGTTTGGTTCTTCTTTATAGTTGTACCGGTTGTCTATTTATCATTTATCAAGATTAGTTTTGAATATAATACTTTTGCAGTTAACAGGAAGTCTGAGTGACCATACCGTTGTCGTCTCACGGGTGATAGCTTAAAAACAAATAATTCACAATGCAAAAATAAAAAAAAAAAACAGAAGAACTTTTTAAAAAAATGGGAATGAAAATAATAATAAAAATAATAAAATAGCAATAATAAAATTATAATGGTAAAACTTCTTCCTGAAGTATCATTAACGTATTCTCAAGACGACTGTTTAAACTTAACACTCCCTGAGTCACTACATTTAACCGGCTCACAGTTACTATTATTTCTAGTGATAGTCAAGTAACCTTCTTTAGAGAACTAGAACAACAGCAACAACAACAAAAAACAACAAAAACAACAACAGTAAAACGTTTGTGAATATATTCTGTTATCTGTTGTTGCAGTGTATTCCAGACGATTTCGTCAGGACAAATTGTGGTTGAGAATAATTTGCAAATTTTATCAGTGCAGTCATTATCTCGAGCAATATGTTTATCATTCGTCCAAAATAAACACTCTTAGTCCGAGCTCTTCCTGTTTCACCATTCACAAACATGGGCTAAGGGATGCTTACAGCGGTGACTGCTAGCTACGAAACTAATTTCATCTCGTTCTTTCTCACTTTTCTCCTCCCCCTCTCTCTCTCTCTTCCGCTCTCTCTTTCTTTGCCTCTAAACTCTCCTATATTCTTTCTGTCTTTCAATCTTTCTTCCCTCTGTCTCATAGACTGCTTTTCTACATTTTAGGAAGAAGATCATGCTCTTTATAAATATTGGGTTGTCCGGAAAGTTCGTGCCGATTTATAGCAGCTTACCTTTCGACTTATTTTAGAACATGGTTGAGTCCATAAAATAGAATTTGACTACACCTCCATTTAGAGCACAGTTTAAGCTATCTTTTTGTGGAAGAAGGTTTATGTTCCTATAACCTGTAATAATTCTGTAACCCTTTAAAATGGAAAATAAGAAAGTTCATTTTCGGCACTTGATGCTTTTCTTTTTCCGTAAAGGGAAAAATGCGCAGTTTACGGTGATGTTTCTTTATCCGAAAGAACTGTACGGAAGTGGTTCGTAAGGTTCCGAGCTGGAGATTGTAGCCTTATTGATAAAGAGCGATCAGGCAGACCATCCACTACAGATGATGACCAAATCAAGTCATTAATTGAGAATAACCCACATTGCACAATCCGAGAATTGACAGAAAGCCTCAACCTATCAAAATCCGTTGTTCATGAGCACCTGGTAAAGCTTGGGTACACAAATCGCTACGATGTTTGGGTACCACATGAGTTGAGTGAGAAGAACCTTTTGGAAAATCGGTTATATGTATGTATGTTTGTATATGTTTGTGTGTCTGTGTTTGTCCCCCCAACATCGCTTGACAACCGATGCTGGTGTATTTACGTCCCCGTAACTTAGCAGTTCGGCAAAAGAGATCCGATAGAATAAGTACTAGGCTTACAAAGAATAAGTCCTGGGGTCGATTTGCTCGACTAAAGGTGGTGCTCCAGCATGGCCACAGTCAAATGACTGAAACAAGTAAAAGAGTAAACCCTGTTTTATAATAACATCGATGCTGTACGTGGACATCGTTGTGTTTGCTAACAAGTGTATTTTTGGTATTCTAAAGACAACGGAAGGTCTTAGGGTTCTTCTTTCGCCCTTTCAAAGCCTAGCCAGGCTCATGGTCCCGGTTTCCCAGTTTCTATGGCGTATGTGTTCCCCACAGCTGGACGGGATACCAGTCCATCGCAGCGTTACTCAAGAAACAGGAAGAAAGAGTGAGAGAAAGTTGGGGCGAAAGAGTACAACAGGGGTCGCCACCAACCCCTGCCGGAGCCTCGTGGAACTTTAGGTATTTTTGCTCAATAAACACACACAACGCCCGGTCTGGTAATCCAAACCGCGATCCTCCGACCGCGAGTCCGCTGTCCTAACCACTGGGCCATTGCGCTTCCTAAGTCTTAGGGTGGCTGTTGAAAAAAGAAACTCAAAAAATGTTGGGGGTAAATGTTGGTTGCCTGAGTAGGAAATTAATGGCGTATTCTACTTTTGTTATTTCCTCGTCTCTCCGAATCCCAACTGACCAAGTTTTCTTGCGAAAATAAGGAAAAGAAAGGAAAAAAACAATAGAGAAAACGAAAACCATCCTCGAGCCACGGAGGACGACGTGACAGCTGCGTGCCTTGATTTACGGCTATTTATCATTGGCGCGAACTGATGTGACGTCAGTTGAACCGCCTGCTATCTACTTTCATAGTTAAACAGTGTAAAATAAGGAAAGTAAGTAAGTAGTAGTAGTAGTAGTAGTAGTAGTAGTAGTAGTAGTAGTAGTAGTAGTAGTACTACTACTACTACTACTACTACTACTACTACTACTACTGATGGTGGTGGTAGTAGTAGTAATAGTAGTAGTAGTAGTAGTTATAGTGGTGGTGGTGGTGGTGGTAGCAATAGAAGCGGTAGTAGTACTACACTCCTGATGGTGGTGGTAGTGATAGTAGATTAATCGTAAAAAGTAGTAGTAGTAGTAGTAGTAGTAGTAGTAGTAGTAGTAGGAAGAAGAAGAAGAAGAAGAAGAAGAAGAAGAAGAAGAAGAAGAAGAAGAAGAAGAAGAAGAAGAAGAAGAAGAAGAAGAAGAAGAAGAGCGGGATGGTCTCACTCAGTCGGCCATTTGTTTTCTTCTGCGAACCACGCTAATTTCTTCCAGCTATCTCGGTTCCTGTTGATGAAGATGTGGCTGGATTCCAACGCCCCATGTCGACTGTTTTATCTCAGTCTTGATATCAAAATAATAGGGTGATTCCAATAATCTTCTCCTGGAATCTACCAAAGCGACAACGACCAACACCATCACCGCCACCGCCACCATCACCAGTGCCACCACCACCACCACCACCACCAACACCATCATCGCCAGTCTTATCTTTCATCACAACCACCACCAC
>NC_142931.1:139994073-139996573 GCF_046866305.1 Octopus bimaculoides
TTGTTTCTTGCAATACATACATCCACAGCAAAATATTTTCATGGACCCTTGATGAATTACTGTGGGTCCTCAATTTACTATTGTGTTTCCGCGGATCCCCAAAATTTGATATGGACCCTCAGGGTTCTTATGGACCCCGGTTGAAAACCACTGATTTTATAAGAAGACAGTATACAGTTTGCGACTCTGTGGTTAGGAGACTCACTTTGCAGCCGCGTAGATTCACGTTCGGTCTCACTGTGCAGCACCTCGGACTAGAATTGGGTCATCCCATAAATAATGCGGTTTTTTATACTTCTTTTATTTTTAAAAATTAAGATAAATAAAGTTTAAAAAAAAATATCTAAAATATATTCTCCTTCATTTTCTACAATGCTCTTCCATCTATATGGTAGACTTTGAAGGCCCCCTCTTCCAAACTTCACTTGTCCCTGACGAAAAATACGCATCCACTATTGTCCTGACTTCGTCTACAGAATTCGTATTTTTCCGTCCAAATGGTTTTGAAGACTGCGGAATAAATGATAATTAGATGGGGCAATGTCCGGCGATTATGGTGGGTGAGGCATCGTTTCCCATTCAAACCGCTCCAGTCTTTGGAATGTCATTCTCACTGTATGCAGCTGAGCATTATCCTGATGGAAGAACACCTTTCGTCTTGAAACCAAACGTGGTCGTTTTCCTTTTACCGCCGACATGAATGACTGGTTGAATGACCAAGTCCAAGCTTCTCTACGAGTTCCTCAACAGTTACGATAGGATTTTGCTCCACCAGGGTATACAGGAGGTCCTTGTCCAGCTCAACAGATCTTCCAGGGTGAGGCTTGTCTTCTAGGCTGTAGGTTCCGGTTCGGAATTTCTGGAACGACCGTTGACACTGGCTTATTCTTATTGTCCAATCCCCATGTACTGCATTAACGTTTTTCGCACTTTCCATTGCGTTGTTGCCTTTATCAAACCCATAAAGCAAAATATACCGAATATGCTCCTTTGTCACTTTCATTATAGCTTTGAAAAAAAAAAAGATATTACAATCGAACTGCAATCATCAAAACTTGCACTAAGAATAACGATAAGGTATAATTACTACCTGTTTTTTTTTTTTTTATAGCAAGTTGATGCAGGTAGTTTATCCCGTCCCCCTCCGACTTTTAGCTCATGCAATTGAAAACACCGCATTACTTATGGGATGGTCCAGTATATTCTACTACAGCCCTAGATCAACCAATGAATGAATTTGGTAGACGGAAACTGTGTGAAAGCCACATGTGTATGTCTGTAACCTATATAGTAGATATATTAAACAGGGCTAATTTAGTTATTTCTCTGTAGATTGAAAAACAAAATGAACAACCTGAAACGGTTTTCATGAGAGGCGTCTACATTAATTTGACCAATCCTAAAGAATCAAGCAACCAATCTGTTTATTTACTCAACAATTAGATACAGTAGCTACAGAAAACTGGAATTACTCATTTGCATACCATAAGTGTTTATAGTTTATTTAATATCAGGGGCCTGTCAACGGAGATGTAAGTATGTATATACAAGTCTGTCTTTTAGCTTTTATTTGTCACCCATTCTATTGCTTGACAACGAGTGTTAGATTGCTTACGTTCCTGTAGCTTAGAAGTGTGCAAAACGGATGCATAGGATAAGTACTAGGTTTTAAAAATAAGTACTGTGGTTGGTGTGTTCAGCTAAACCGCATGGCCGCCGTCTAATGACTAAAACAAGTGAATGATGAAGCATTTTTACTTTTCAGTTTTAATTTATGCAGCTGAATTCACATGATAAAGTCACATGATAAAGGACTGATTTGTTCGAATTACACTATACATATGAACTGGAGTTATCTTTTAGTTCCGGCTGACTTGATAATACGATTACATAACCATATAACATTACAGTAAGGTAGCAAGCTGAAAGAATCGTTGGACCACCGGACTTAATGCTCTGCGGCATTTCGTTTGTCTTTGTGTTCTGAGTTCAACTTCCGCCGGGATCGACTTTACTGTCCATCCTTTCGGAATTGATAAAATAAGTACCAGTCGAGCACTGGGTTTGATGTAAGTGACTTATTACTTCCCCCGAAATTACTGTCCTTGTGCCAAAATCTGAAACCGGTAAACGTTTACTTCTGGATTTTCCGATGAAACTTTCTCTCCTGCTTCGAGCGGTCAAAGCCGAGATATGATTACCACAAAAATGTTAAAAAGAATAAAACAAAACCTAAGCGACTAACTTTTTTTTCTTTTTTCTCCTTTTAACTTTATTTTTTTATTTTTTATTTTTTATTCTGCATATTTTATTTAAACAGGATGTACACTGCATTACAAAGAAAAACCACATCTTGTCTATCGACTGCCTGATAAAAAGTGACATATACAATAATAATAAAAACCACAAAAACAAAAAGCCTTGTGATATACAGCAACCCAGGGTTTCCCAGAGTAAAATAGTAATTTATTTCGCGATTTATCAAGCTGGTCATTCATAT
>NC_142931.1:140006573-140026573 GCF_046866305.1 Octopus bimaculoides
GTGTGTGTATCAACTTGATGTAGTTGGGAAACCAGCGAACCAGAGAGTCAATCTTGTCAATGCTTAAGCAGTTTGGATTCTTCGAAACTATTTAGACACTGAGGGAAAAAGGAAGTGGGAGAGAGAGGGGAGGGAGAGAGAGGGGGAGGGGGAGAGAGGGGGAGGGAGAGATAGAGGGGGAGGGGAGAGAGAGGGGGAGGGGGAGGGGGGAGGGAGGGAGGGAGAGGGGAGGGAGGGAGAGGGGAGGGAGGGAGGGAGGGAGAGGGGAGGGAGAGGGGAGGGAGAGAGAGAGAGGGGGAAGGAGAGAGAGGGGGAGGGAGAGAGATGGGCGTGTGAGGCAGTGGAATAAGAAAGAAAAATATAAGAAAGTTAGCAAAGATAATGAAAGGAAAACAGTTACAAAGATGAGAAATAAAAGGAGAATTGGTGAATTTAAAAAAAAAAATTAAATAAAATTTTTAAAATAAGTGAAACAATAATAATACAAAAAGCAGACGAATGGAATGAAAGAAAGAAAGAAAGAAAGAAAGCGATACAGACAAAGAATAAACGAAAGACGCAACCATGAGTTTGTCTAAACAATGAAACATGCTGAATATCATAGTGACCGTCTCTGGTGGATATTCACACCGTTTGCCACGAAACAACATTTTCATTCTAATTACAAGAGAATAATTTAACGAACGCTATGAAATTCTTTCACATTTTGCTTTCGTTTCACATTATCAGGAAATAAACATCAAAGGGCTTTGCTATGATTTGGTCAGTTGTTTGGGCAGTAATTACGTTAAGTTAGATGGTTTGTGTCTGTGTGTGTGTGTACTTATCACCTACCCACCGCTTGACAACCGATGTTGGTTTATTTACGCATCATTAACTTAGCTGTTCGGCAAAGAAAGTTTTACAGAATAAGTACCAAACTTAAAATTAAAAAACAAAAACCTAACGGGGTCACTTTGTTCGACTAAACCCTTCAAGTTGGTGACAAATTGACCTTTCCTCATCATATAAGACTTATATCTGATGTTTTCGTGGGCAACATTTCTGACTGTTCCTTCTAACACATGGAGTTCTTTTGAATTTAATTTCATGGACTTTCTGGGATTGTAATCAAAGGTCTGTTGAACTTGCTGGATAAATTCAGGGTTTCTGGTGGTCTCAGAACGTTTAGAATGCTTTGTATGCTTCGATATTCCATCTTCAGTCTCTAGCTCCTTAGAAACTTTGTAGACAAAAGATCTGGCAACTTTTAAAAATCGAGATATTTCTAAATTGTTATGCACAGCCTTTATAACCACAATAACATCATGCTTCTTCATTTGTTGAGTAAGCTGAGGGTCTGCCGTGATTATTTTCTGAAACAAAGATTATACAGAGTTAGCAAAAAAATACAGCAATGACCTAAAAAAGGTATGTCCTCAAATACCTTACACACCCTGTATATATTTGTGTGTGTGTGTGTGTGTGTGTGTGTGTGTGTGTGTGTGTGTGTGAATACCCCCCTTTGGGGTCGGGTTTAAGTCGATTACCTCGACTCCAGTGCTCATTGAGTACTTATTTTATCGGCCATCAAATGATGAACAGCAAACTCGGCCTCGACGGGATTTTGAACTCAGAACGTAAAGACGGACGAAATGCCACTAAACATTTTGTCCGGCGTGTCGCCTTTCTTTACATTTAAATATTTGTTTCAAATTTTGACACAAGGCCAGCAATGTCGAGGAGAGAGGATAAGTTAATTACATCATCCCCAGTGCCCAACTGGCACTTGTTTTATCGACCCCCGAAAGGATGAAAGGCAAAGCCGACGGCATTTGAGCGCAGTACGTAAAGACGGACGAAACGCCTCTAACCATTTTGTCCGGCGTGCAAACGATTCTGCCAGCTCACCGTCTTTCTTTACATTTAAATATTAAAAATGGAATTAACAAGTTGAAATAATTGATTTTTAATTTGAATTCATGTCTTTTTTTTATTTACTACAGGCATATAGTTTAAACTCATTTCTTGCAAAGGTTTAGCTTTGTTAATTTTGTTTATATAACTTCATATGCTGTGTACTATATTGGTTTATTAATCCTTTAATTATCAAGTTTATTAACTACGTCATGTTTTATAGAATTCATTCTCCATCATCTAGTTGTTATTTTACTGTTCTAATCCGCTTCGGCTTAAGAAGTTTAAGTGTTCAAAGGTTTACAAATCCATCTATTTTAGGTTATTTTCGATGGATGTTTAATCATTTTCTCAAGTACTCACTGGTCTCTCTCTTTCCCTCTCTGTCTGCCTGTTTGTCTCTCACTCATCTTAATTGATCTGCTACTAAGTAGTGTAACATGGTATAGAACTGTATTTGTGAATAAACTCACTTCACGTCTTAAACAATCTACGTCAACATGTAGTACAGATATAAACGTGGAAAACGAACGAAAGCAAAGAGTGAAGACTTTCAAGCGATGAACATTTAAGCGTGATATACAGATATTTATATTAATACATCCAGCTTACACAGAGAACAAACGACAGAGAAAATTAAATGGGAGGAAGCAAGGCGTTTTAAGTCCAACAGCTATTTCTGGGAGCTCGGAGATCCGTCATAATGTTGGTAGATGAACTGCTTGTAACGTTGACAAGCCTATGTCAAATCACTTATTTAACAAAGCCTATGCTAAATCGGCCCCAGTTTTCGACTGATATTTATTTTATCAACCCTGGGAGGATTGATAAAAGTACGTTGTTATCAGGGAATTCTGGCGAAGAGATAAAAAGGCATTTACAGAAATTTACTAGTCGCCGTAGCTTTTATCTTTTACTTTAAATTCATCTTACGATTAAAGTAAACGAAATTTGCTTTAGAAGCGTTGAGATGTATTGAAAGATATAGAAATAATTTATTTTCAAACGCATGATAATACAATAGCATGAACAGGATAAACTATCCATACAAAGTCGACCTCAATGGAATTTGAACTCAGAACGTAAAGACGGACGAAATGCCGCTTTGCATTTTGCCCGGCGTGCTAACAATTCTGCCAGCTCAACACCCTACTGGCTTAAAATATTGTAACTAAATCTTGCAAACACTCAATGACGAAACTATGAATCGTAAAATCATTCTATCGAAACTAATGTTGAAATTAAAGTAGAACTTGTTGGAGACTTCTGTTTTGCAGTTTTGATACTTTGTTCCCAGATTGTTGATTAGGGACCAAATTTGTTACTTGAATTATATTTTTACTTGGATGAATTTTTCACTTAATTTAAATGAATATATTTTGAATTCACGTTTACTAAGTAGCTTATATAATTAGTCTGTTGGTTAATGAATGAAATAGGTTAATGGTTAAATTTGCAAGCCGGAACATGTGATGTTCCGGCACGGGACTGAATTACTCAGCTAGTGCTGAAACATACGATATCATAAGTATAGTACTAATTATGCTAACAAAGTTTGTACCTCATGGTGGACGCCTCTTAAATTTGTGACAGTGTTGCGCGTAGGATTATAAAAGGTTAATAATTGAACACGAAAGCAGATACTGAGTTGGGTAAAGTTTGCTTACAGAATGAGATCTTTCTCGAAACATGTCGTCACATAGATTTGGTAATATAGAAGAAATAGGAAACGGTCATATATATGGCGCAGGAGTGACCGTGTGACCCCTCCCCCGGTGAAAAATGTTACGTGTACAAGGAGGAGAGAGTGTTGTCACTCAGCGATGGGAAAAAAGGAAAGACTAGATTAAAGACGACTCAGGACTCAAAGGTGGCGAGTAGCATGAACAAGATAAACTATCCATATATTGCAGAAAAAAAATTGTTACCGACCAGCCATGAGACTCGCACTCACATCCCTGTGATTATACGGCAAGTGCTTTATCTTCAAGCTAAACTGCCCAGTAACGAATTGGCCTGCAATTTTAGGATTTATAAATCTAGCTTTATAAGACGCTAACGTTAAATTCAACTTACGATGAAAGTAAACAAGCAAAGTTTGCTTCAGAAGCGTTGAGATGTATTAAAAGATACAGAAATAATTTATTCTCAAACGCAGTTTAGCTTAAAGGTAAAGCACTTGACGCGTAATCACAGGGATGTCAGTTCGAGTCTCATGGCTGGCCGGTAACGATTTTTTCTGCAATGTATGGATAGTTTATCCTGTTCATGCTATTGTATTATCATGCGTTTGAAAATAAATTATTTCTATATCTTTCAATACATCTCAACGCTTCTAAAGCAAATTTTGTTTACTTTAATCGTAAGATGAATTTAAAGTAAAAGATAAAAGCTACGGCGACTAGTAAACTTCTGTAAATGCTTTTTTATCTCTTCACCAGAATTTCCTGATTACAACATACTTATACAAAGCAACGTTTAGCCAAATAAGCTCACCAAATCAGCTTTTCTGATTATCTTTTAGATTTTAAAAATATAATATATTCTTAGTTGCTCGTCTGTTTTTACATCCTGAGTGCAAATTCTGTCGAGGTTGACTGCTTTTCATCCTTTCGGGGTCAATAAATTAAGTACCAGTTGCGTAATGGGGTCGATCTAATCGACTTTCCACACTCCCCCAAAAATTTCGAGCCTTGAGCCAAGAGTAGAAATGAATATATTCTTAATTACCTGGCTTGCTAACTGAGCTTTTTCCGTGAGCTGGTCGGTTCACTGTTGTCAACCATAACCAATATCTCTTGTTTTCAAGAATAGTTCGGAATAATGTATTTATGACTGCATTATTCTATATAATGGTTACATGGCTGACTCTTTATTTGGTTGGCTTGCTGACTGACTGGCTAGCTGGTTGGCTGGCTGGCTGGCTGGCTGGCTGGCTGGCTGGCTATCTGGCTGGCTGGTTGACTCGATTGTTGGTTGGTCGGTTGGTTAGCTCCATAATTACTTACACGCTTACTATCTAGGCTATACATTTACTGAGTGAAGAGAAGTGACATTAACCTACACTTTTAGAACACATATATCTAGAACAATGTCACTGACAGCACACACACACACACACACACACACACACAAACAAACACACACACATATATCGGTGTGGTCTATATCAGCGTTTCTCAGCAGTCTATTGCTCTCCTGGGAGACTTTATACAACGTCTATGTTTACTCGGCTTTTATTTATCTACTAATCTTCTATACATTTCATTTCGGATCCTCTTCTTTATTATTCCGTACAGCATGTCATTTTATCGTTGGCCCTAATGACATGACTAAACATTGTCTGTCATTTCAGATTATAATTTACGGAGAAATCACCTGGAAATTAATGAACAATGAGTCTACATTTAAAGCACAGTAACGCTTCAATAGAACTTTTGAAGAAGGGATTTCTGTCTTACCCCTTTCATCGAATTTGTAAGACAAATATCATAAAATAAGTAAATTGAGGAGAGGCAGTTGGCGAAGCTATTGCGAAATTTCTAGTAATGAAATATTCATTGGAAAGAATAGATTATTTGAGACGATAAATTGAAAATGGAAGTATTATTGTAAGGAATTATAAGGTTGAGAATCGTTAGCGCGCCAGACAAAATGCTTAACGGTATTTCTTCTGTGTTTTTTACGCTCTGAGCTCAAATGTCACTCAGATCGACTTTGCCTTTCATCTATTTGGGGCCGATAAACTAAGTACCAGTTAAACACTGAGATCGATGTAATCGGCTTCTCCCTCCACTCAGAACTGCTGGGTTTTGTGCCAAAATTAGAAAGAATTGTTTGTGATATACACGGATTTATACGACTTACTTTTTCCGTCTTTTTGTTTGTTTGTTTTTTTTTTTCTTCCTTTCGTTTCATTTTTAAATACTCTGTGTCAAACGATGTGTGACGCGGTGTGAGAGCGAAAGACAGAACAGATTTTCTCTTAAGTGACTCTCCGTAAAATTTACAAACGAAAATTAGAATTAACAATACATTAATCTTATTTCTTTACTGCCCACAAGGGGCTAAACATAGAGGGTACAAACAAGGGATTAACGTTTCTGGCAGCTTGCCGCCTTAACCTGTTTCCTTTTTAACTACTCGTACCATAACAATATATCAGTCCTTCTACAACCGCCATAGTCTCTGTTTTTTGGACGGGTTTTGTAGCATATCAGATGAGACGTGGTCGCCGAAATCCTCATCGAACGTTACATTTTTTTTTTTTTTTTTAGGAGAAAAGAACATTATGAGTGGGCCTTCATGTTCCACTCACAGGGCAACTAATTCTGGGAGACAGAAAACAAAACAACACTGGTTGTCAAGAGGTAATGGAGACAAATACAACACAGACACAAAATATCATATAATCATATAGACAGACAAACAGATAGATAAATAGACGATAGGCTTCACGCAGTTTCTGTCGACCCAATTCATTCACACGAACTAGTCGGCCCGTGGCTATAGTGGAAGACACTTGCCCAGGACGCCACGTAGTGAGACTGAACCTGAAATCGCGTAGTTGCAGAGCAAGCTTCTTAATCACTCAACTATTTTGTAATTCTTTAACGATGCATTACATATCTGCCGGTGATGAGCTGGCAGAAACGTTAGCAAGCCGGGCGAAATGCTTAGCGGTTTTACGTTCTGAGTTCAAATTCCGTCGAGGTCGACTTTGCCGTTCATTCTTTCGGGGTCAATAAATTAAGTACCAGTTGCATACTGGGCTCGATCAAATCGACTTCCCCCCACCCAACAAAATTTTCGGACCTTGTGCCTAGAGTAGAAAAGATTACATATCTACCAGTACACAACTCGAATATGATGGCTAAACAACAAATTTAATTGAATAGACTGGAATTGGTCCACTAACAATTTAAAATTCTTTTGACAATGCATATAGTCCTTAAATTGTAATACAATTGCTGTGGCTCTCATTCTTTCCACACGGCTTTTAGTGATATAAATAATGTGATACAACCTTAATTGAAAACGAAAACCGAGTTACTGTCTCAAATTTCTGTAAATTTACTTCTACCACTACTAAAATGATATTTCTCCACATCTATCGATTAAAGATGATTATGCTGTAGAAATCAACTCCAGTGCTTGTATTTCTCTTATCGGTAAAATAGATTTGAAAACGTTGATATATATATATATATATATATATATATATATATATATATATATATATATATATATATATATATATATATATATATGTATATACACCTTCCTCACAGCAATATAATTGCATATTTGGAAATACAAATCTGATACAGTAGGAAAGCATATTTAAATGTATTTCGGGCGTTGTCAAAATAAAGCTGTAATATTTTGTTTGAAATGTTACATGGCAAAGCAATAAACATTCTTTATCGTCTGAACCTTGGCTCTATACTGTAAAACTATCAATAATATATCTATACTCTTTCATTCTCGGTACCATGTCTTCAACCTCCTGACTATTTAAATGTTATGCGGCCGTTAACATTTACAGCAACAAGCTATAGTCAGAAAAACAAAATAATAGTTGATGGCGTTATCAACAATATTGTGTTATATTTCACTCTTTCTGTCTATATATATATATTCTTACAGGTATATAAACAGATTTGGGTAATGTGACTTTAAATGTAAATTTCTATAATTTCCGATGGGAATAATTATAAAATCGTTGCCAGATTTTAACAATCATGAGCAACATTTTCAGCTTGACAGATTTTGAACATCCCAAGAGGTTTGTTGTAATTTAAGAAGGAAAAGCATAAAAACTTGTGCTCGGGTTTTAGCTACCATCTCTACTACTACATATTTACAATAATACCGTAATCGTATGAGATATATACCTAACGGCAGATGCCTACGCATGAGGATTTAACATTGAGTTGACTCTGGCACGTCATCCGTCACATACAAGCCAAATCAGGGACTAGCATTACGTGCTGAGGCAGAAGAAGAAATCTTATTTGATAGTGAGTATCATAGGGATGCTTTTTAACTAAAATAATGTAACAATCCTGTGCTGGCTATCATTTTTAAGGTATTGGAAGCCAAAACAATTTTTAATCACTTCAAAAATAAAAGTCTTTACTGCTAACGAAAACAAATGTCAAAAGGCACAAGGGAGGAAACTCACAATATTTCAATCGACCAGAAATATTAAATGAAGATATACGGGTGGGGGAAAGTGAGTCTGATTTTTGACAGCCAAAGTAACAGCTCCAGATATATTTTGGCCGTATTAGATTTCCTCTGCGAAGTGTAGCTCATTCGTAATTACCAAGGTATTAGAACGACACATACATGCATACATACATACATACATACATACATACATACATGATGGCCATCCACTCGTGATCGAAGAAGACCATTGGTGACCTTCAGGAACATTGTGCGCTCTAGGACTAATATTTTGCATTTGCGGCTCCGTTGGTGGCTAATGAGCCCTGCTCTTGACAAGCATACACGACTGCAAGCATTGCAAACCAAGCTTTCCCCATTCACTACATTAGCAGGGCTCTTTCGAGCAGCACGCTTAACTTCTTCATGCAGAATGCATATATACATACATACAAACATACATACATACATACATACATACAAATATGTATATATACATACATATACATACACACACACACTCACACACACACACACACACACACACACACACACACACACACACACACACACACACACACACACACACATCAAAACATGAAGTTGGAACAAATTTTCAGTATTATTTATTCACCATTAAATATATTTCATTTACTAAAAGAAATGACAAAGTTGCACCCATTGATTAAACATGTAAGAAATTTGCTATTAGAAACCATGCAAACGTTCCATTATTAACTCATCTCATTCAAAAGTGGCGAGTTGGCAGAAACGTTAGCACGCCGGGCGAAATGCTTAGCGGTATTTCGTCTGCCGTTACGTTCTGAGTTCAAATTCCGTCGAGGTCGACTTCGCCTTTCGGGATCGATAAATTAAGTACCAGTTACACACTGGCGTCGATGTAATCAACTTAATCCGCTTGTCTGTCCCCTCTATGTTTAGCCCCTTGTGGGCAATAAAGAAATAGGAAACGTTAGCACGCCGGGCGAAATGCTTAGCGGTATTTCGTCTGCCGTTACGTTCTGAGTTCAAATTGCGCCGCGGACGACTTTGCCTTTCATCCTTTCGGGGTCGATAAATTAAGTACCAACTGAGCACTGGGGTTGATCTAGTCGACCATCCCCCTCCCCTAAATTTCAAGCCTTGTGCTTATAGTAGAAAGGATTATTAACTCATTCAAAGTAGACGAGCTGGCAGTATCTTTAGCATGCCGGACAAAATGCTTTGTGGCATTTCATTCGTCTTTTATGTTCTGAGTTCAATAGCCAACGAGGCCGATTTTACTTTTCTTCCTTTTCAGATATCGATACAATAAGTACCAGCTGAGCACGGGGGTTGATGAAATTGATTAACCCCACCCCACCCACCCCACCCCACCCCACCCCACCCCACCTCGCAAACTTACTGGCCTCTTACTAAAATTTGAAACAATTATAAACTCATTCTTTTCTACTCTAGGCACAAGACCCGAAATTTTGGGGGGAGGGGGAAGTCGATTAGATTGACCCCCTAAATGCAACTGGTACTTAATTCATCCACCCCGAAAGGATGAAAGGCAAAGTCGACCTCGGCGGAATTTGAACTCAGAATGTAAAGACAGACGAAATACCTATTTCGTTACTGCCCACAAGGGGCTACACACAGAGGGGACAAACAAGGACAGACTAACGGATTAAGTCGATTATATCGACCCCAGTGCATAACTGGTACTTAATTTATCGACCCTGAAAGGATGAAAGGCAAAGTCGACCTCGGCGGAATTTGAACTCAGAACATAACGGCAGACGAAATACCGTTAAGCATTTCGCCGCCTTAATTGTAAACTTATTCGGTATGTATCATAATTGACAAGCTGATGCAAAAGTGTAAAAGCCGGAATCGTTCTGGTGAAAGACGAACCCTTCCTTAAAACTGTTACTGTTTCATGAAGTGCATAATAATTAGTGCGAACCATAAATTTTCATTTAAGCCCTTCTAACAGTTCCAACGCAACGAAGTCTACCGAAATGAAAAGGGATTTTTTAATATAAAATCAGAGGAATTAAAATTTAAATGTTAAGTTTGAGATATATTTTAAACCCAGTTGCAATTTTAAAACAACAAAACTTACCGAATTATAAAATATTTTTTTCCTACAAAGTCTTGTATTACGCTATGTTCAAAGTATACGACGTGACTTAGGTTAGGCCTAGCCTAATTAAGCTACTTGTGACCACTCCTACTCCTTCGGTGCACCTAAATCTTTAACCCTCGTTACCCATGACATCAGTCCTCTGACATTCTTCACTAACCTGAAATGTCTTTAATTTCTTTGCACCGGAGAACAACCTTCACTTGTATCAAAATTAGGACTTAAATTCTTAAATATGTTTACTAACCATGAACATCGAATTTAAATTTTAATCCAATGGGGGTCTTACTTCGTGCCCAGTAATTAATTATATAAAGCTTAATTTTTTTAAAATTTATATCCACATGATTTGAAAAAGGTGTTCAAGTCGGTTCCACGGTTCGCACATGAATCATAAAAGAGCCATAATTCACCAAAATGAGATTTGGCGGTTCCTACTCAGCTGTTTACTTGGAATGATAATACTCAAAGGCGGCGAGCTGGCAGAAACTTTAGCAGGCCGGGCGAAATGCATAGCGGTATTTCGTCAGTCTTTACGCTCTGAGTTCAATTTCCGTCGAGGTCGACTGCCTTTCATCCTTTCGGAGTCGATAAATTAAGTACCATTTGCGTACTGAGGTTGATCTAATCGACTGGCCTCCCCTCCCTACAAATTTCGGGCCTTGTGCCTAGAGTAGAAAAGGAACCATAATACTCAAAAATGTAATATGCTTCTTTTCTCTCTCTCTCTCTCCAGTAAGCGTTAGTATGCCTGTGGTGGTTGAGAAGCTCACTTTGTAACCACGTAGTTTCGGGTTCAGTTCTCTAGCGCGTCATAATAGGGCAAGTGTCTTTTATTATAGCTCCGGACCAATCAAAACCTTGTTAATGGATTTGGTAGACGGAAATTGTATGAAGGCGCGTCGTATATATATATATATATATATATATATATATATATATATATATATATATATATATATATATATATATATATATATATATATATATATATATATATATATATATATATATATATTCTTTTCTACTCTAGGTACAAGACCCAACATTTTGGGGGGAGGGGGGGCCAGTCGATTAGATAGACCCTAGTAGGCAACTGGTACTTAATTTATCGACCCGAAAGGATGAAAGACACAGTCGACCTCGGAGGAATTTGAACTCAGAATGTAAAGACAGACGAATATATATATATATATATATATATATAATACAAATAATATGTGAGTATATGCATATATACGTACATGTATGTACATACCTACATCTACATGAATATATAGATGCATATCTGGGTACAGGACGTCGCAAAAAATGGTGGACAAAATGAAAATCCAACTTCATTGGGTGTGCTGTTACGGAAGTCTGCCAACATTACCGGCAAGTACTGGATACTCAGCTAGTATATCTATCTCTTCTCTCTCTCTCTCTCTCTGTATATATATATATATATATATATATATGGGAGAATATACAAATAATAACAACAGACGAGGACAGGTGGTGTAAATAACAAAAGTATATATTAGTATGACGCTCGGGAATACGGAAAGTCTTTGACGTTTCGAGCTACGCTCTTCAACAGAAAGAATACGGAGACAAGGAGAAAAACACGGAGAAAAAAAAATGAATAGTGTTCAGTCAACGGTCAAGACAGATAGATAGATAGATAGATAGACACCGCCTTAAAAAGTTTTAGTCGAAGAAATTGACCCCAGGACTTATTCGTTGTAATCCTAGTACTTATTAGGTGTTTTGTCAAACTGCTAAGTTGCGGGGACATAAACACTCGTTGTAATCCTAGTACTTATTAGGTGTTTTGTCAAACTGCTAAGTTGCGGGGACATAAACACAACAGCATCGGTCGTCAAGCGATAGCGGCATGGGGGACAAAACAGACACACATAAATATATAAATATATATACGACGGGCTTCTTTCAGTTTCCGTCTGCGAAATCCACTCACAAGGTTTTGGTCGGCTCGAGGCTATAGCAGAAGACAATTGCCTAAGGTGTATGCAGTGGAACTGAACCTGGAACCATGTGGTTGGGAAGCAAGCTACTTACCACACAGCCATTCTTGCGCCTATCATGTTACAGTATATTTTAAAGATTCTGTTAAATGTTGGTACATGGCCTGAAATTTTTAGGGCAGGATGTAAACGAGGACTACGTTAAGGGTACACGTGTCTATGGAGTACTCAGCCACTTGCACGTTAATTTCACGCGCAGGCTGTTCCGTTGATCGGATCAACTGGAACCCTCGTCGTCGTAACCGACGGAGTGCCACGATTATTGACTAGTCCTTTGGATGTATAAAAGGCAAAGTAAATCTCAACAAGATTTGAACCCCAAATTTAATTAAATCGCCATGAATAAATACTTTTCTCTTTTTTTTTTTTTTTTTTTTACAACGGAAAGGTAAAAAGAAGAAATAGAAAAACAATATCGAAAGATATACAAAAGTAACAAAAGTGAACTTTAAAACTCTAAGATAATAAAGATACGTTTGATAAATAGAGTCTGTTGCTGAAAGCGTTGAAATTACCCAGAAGTTCTGAAAACGTGAAACAGCGAGATGATTAAAAGGAGGATATAATGAACGAAAGCACGTAGTACTAAGATTAAAAAACTGTTTTAATTGGTGCTACCAGTGTGTTTAACATTAGCCATTTACAACCACAATTTGTCACACGATCAAACATCGGTTGTATACGTATGTTGATGCTGATATACGCATGCGCGCATAAATACACGCAGCACACGCACGTTTAAACGCACATAAAGTTAGCCTTATATCTTTTAAAAACATGACTGCGTGTGTGTGTGTGTGTGGTGTGAACGCGCGTGATCATACGAATGTATGAGAGTCGGCGTAAACATACATGTATATATGTTATCAGTGAAAGTCCGTGTATGCGTGTGTGTTTTAGACATTTGAGTATGAACATGTGTGTTCATACACAATTATGTATATGTACAATGTATGTGTATATACATAAATGTATATATTCACACATTGGTGTAGATATATGAGTGTGTGTGTGTGTGTGTGTGTATACATACATTCATATTTATACCCGTATATATTATCTATAAATTTATGTAGTCACACTGACATGCGTATATGACGGGCTTTTACATGTGTATATGACGATCCAAGCAGTGATTAGGAACGAACGAGCTTTAGATTTCTTAAAATATGTTTACGACATATTTTAACTTCTGAAGTCAAATTCACGGCAATTGCCGTGAGGAAAAAAATTTTCTCTTATAGTAAAAGGTGTAAAAGCATATCTGCTCAGCGCATCTCTCTAGCTCTAATCGCCGTTTAGCGTTGGTGCTGCTATTTTCATCCTGATCAGACGGTCCACCATGTGCAATGGTCACAGATGTTGATTGTTCTTTAGTTAAACCTACGGCTTCGAACCTGCGCAGTGTTGTCTCTCTTCGGTATTTCTCATTGAGGAAGGTTGATGAGCCCAAAACGCGCATCTGAGAATTCGCTAGAAGGGGGAATCACTGGAGAGATATGGGTTTTACACTTTTTACCATAACACAATTTTTCTCCATGGTAACTGCCACAAATTTGCCTTTAGAAGTTAACATGTTACAAACTTATTTTAACAAACCAAAGAAAGTTCCTGCATGTATGTATGTATGTATGTATGTATGTATGTAGGTCTCTCTCTCTCTCTCTCTCTCTCTTTCTATTCCTCACATACATACATGCATACATAGATACATAAAATATATTTGGGTCATCCCATAAATAATGTGGTTTTTCTATACTTCTTTTATTTTTAAAAATTAAGATAAAGTTTTTTTTTTAATCTAAAATATACTCTCCTTCATTTTCTGCAATGCTCTTCCATCTATCTGGTAGACTTGCAAGGCCCCTCTTCCAAACTTCCATTGTCTGTGACGAAAAATACTCCTCCAGTACTGTTCTGATCTCGTCTACAGAATTCATATTTTTTCCATCCAAATGATTTTGAAGACTGCAGAATAAATAATAATCAGATGGGGCAACGTCCGGTGAATAGGCATCATTACCCGTTCAAACTGCTCCAGCCTTTGGAATGTCATCCACGTGGACCGGTTTCTGGACTGGCATAATAGCCTCACCTCCCTCAGCACGCGTCACCATGATGGAGAGCCTCAACCCGTCGCGGTGAAGTTTGTATTTTGGCGATTTAAATTAGAGTTTTGACTGTTATTTCCAGCAGGTAGACATAGTTAGTATGTCCTTTATATATACATATATATATATATATATATATATATGTGTGTGTGTGTGTGTGTGTGTGTGTGTGTGTGTGTGTGTGTGTGTGTGTGTGTGTACATATATATCGTATACACACTTAAGTGTATATATGTTCAAAGTAAAAACAATACAACTCAAATATACCTAGCTTCTAAAACATAGAAAATAGTCCATTTGGTCAAATTGCTAGAACTACAGCTGCTAACTGTATTCATTATCTTTGAGGGAGGCCATTCTGTCACCACCCACGCCCAACTCTTTTTTCTCATTCTTCGCCTGAGGCTGTCGTCCAATTTTCGTTATTGGTCGTTTGGAAGGTGTTAAACGTTAATTTCGAACATGTTGACTCTATGAAACCCTTCTCAAAACAATTTGGGATTTTTCCTCCCTTCACCCCCCCCCCCCACACACACATACTCACGCCCAGGCATCTATTTTTCTGTCCCACTCTCTTTTCGTATGTATGTGCTTATACACGTGCGTGTGTGTTTTTGCGTTTGTCCACCACGCACACTGATTTGATTGATAACCGGTGATGGTTTGTTTGCGTCCTCGTGAGTTATCGGGTCGGTAAAAGAACCGATAGAATATATGTGAAGTTTAAAAAATATGTCGCGGAGTGGAGTGGAGTGGAGTGGAGTGGAAGTGGAGTGGAGTGGAATCTGCCTCAGCACGGCTGCAGTCCAGTGAGTGAAACAATTAAGAGATAAAGATAACACGTTTTCCCCTTTTGCCTCATGTTCTCTCTCTCTCTCTCTCTCTCTCACACACACACACACACACACACACACACACACACGCACTCATGCACATACACACACTCACACACACACCGTTCTCTCAAATCTTTCTTCCACTTCCTTTCTTATTTCTTATTTCTTTATTGCCCACAGGGGGGCTACACACAGAGGGGACAAACAAGGACAGACAAATGGAGTAAGTCGATTACATCGACCCCAGTGCGTAACTGGTACTTAATTTATCGACCCCGAAAGGATGAAAGGCAAAGTCGACCTCGGCGGAATTTGAACTCAGAACGTAGCGACAGGCGGAATACCGCTAAGCCTTTCGTCAGGCGTGCTAACGTTTCTGCCAGCTCACCGCCTTATCTCCCAATCTTACTTCTCCCATACTCTGTTTTACTCTTTAATTTCCTCTCCAATCTGTTTCTCCTCTCTTCTGTATCTTTCACTCTTTCTATCATCCTCCTCTCATTATTTCTCCCGTTCTCTATTATAACTCTCTCTCTCTCTCTATCTCTCTACCCCCTCACCACCACCACTACAATTATGCTTTTTTCTCCTATCCTTCGTCGTCCTCTTCATTCACCTACCATCTCTTACTTTCCCCACTTCCACTAGACTGTCCTCGTCAATCCATTTGGATCTCCTGGCCATTAATTTATTACTTACACCTCACTATCCCAACCACATTAAACGCACGCATTAACTCGCATTCACACACACACACATATGTGCAATTGGTACATGCATACATACGTAGATATACACACGTGTACATGCATAAGTATATACACACATACATATGTACTTCACATCTCCCTCTCTCAGTGCCTCTCTATCTCTCTCCCATTCTTTTTTCTCTGTACATATATGTGTATATGTATGCATATGTAACCTGTGTGTACGTGTACATTCAAATAGACAAACAAACAAAGCCTTTACTCATACACACATACATAGACATACAGACAAACACACATACATACGCACTCATACACACAAACATACGTGGACATAAACGCATTCACGCGAACTCATGCGTGCACACATACATACACTTTAACATTTGATGTTTTCACTTAATCTTTTCCGTTTATTTGTCTTAATAACAAAGGCAGTTAGTCGAGGGTCATGTTACGTGTTCTGGTTAGTTGTGTGTGCGGGGCGGTAGGTGTCGCTGGCATCGGTGTGGTCACCAATTTACCTATAATACCATTCCATGAGCACACATTTACATACCAATGCATGTCTCTCTCTCTCTCTCTCTCTCTCTCTCTCTCTCTCTCTCTCCCGATATATATATATATATATATATATATATATATATATATATATATACATACATATATATATATATATATATATATATATATATATATATATATATATATATATATATATATATATATATATATATATATATATATATATATATATATATATATATATGTATATATATATATATGTACATACATACACACACGCGCACACACAAACACATACAGATAGATAGATAGGCTGATAGATAGATAGATAGATAGATAGATAGATAGATAGATAGATAGATAGATAGATCAGTTACAGGATTCATTAGAATCTAGGCATATCAACAAGTAGGACGCCAGGAATGGCTGGGTACTTAGTATTGGGCTCACAATAAGGCAACACAACCCTTATTTGTCATTTATTGGCGGTGATCTGTATGCATGCACCTACACACACTATCGACCGTCAGTAAAAGCTGCAACTCTTATTACCGATATAAGAGTTCTAGGCGTGTCTGAGTGGTTGAGTACTTGCTTCCTAATCTCGCGGTCTTGTGTTCAATCCCACAGTGAGGATCCCACAGCAGGTGTGTGTGTGTGTGTGTGTGTATGTTTGTGTTGTGTGTGTGTATGTTTGTGTTGTGTATGTGTATGTGTGTTTGTGTTGTGCTTGTCTCCTACTACCGTTTGACAACTACTTTTGGTTTGTTTACATACCCGTAACTTAACGATTCGGTGTAACAAAAAAAAAAAAAAAAGACCAATAGAATAAATACCCAGCATTAAAAGAAGTATTGTGGTTGATTTTTTCGACTAGGGAATGCTCCAGTATGTCCGCAGTTCAGTTACTGAAGCAAATGAAAGATGAGCGATATTATTTTATTCGTTTCAACTTTTGGTACAAGCCCAGCAAGGTTATGGGAGAGGCGTGTCGCTTACATCGACCCCAGTGCTCAACTAGTACTTATTTTATCGATTCCTTTAAGACGAACGGCAAAGTCGATCTCAGCAGAATTAAAACTCAGTTCTTGAAGACGGACGAAATGCCGCTTAGCATTTTGTTAGGCGCGGTAAACGATTCTGCCAGCTCACCGCCTTATATATATATATAAAAAAAAAAAAGATATAATTGAAATGAAATACCTACTAGTGAGAATTGAACACTGGTCACCAAGTTACACTTGGTTACCTTTGTCCTGTGAAAGCGAAATGAAATGAATAACCATTTGAAGGACCAACATGGAGAAAGATTCTGCCAGAAAAGAGGTGACAGGATATGTGTTAATTCTCATAGAATACTGGCTGTTCTTGTCAACTTATTTATATCACCACACGTGGTTGTTGGAGATAAAGATAGTTGGAACCAGAACAGCAAGAACACTATCCACAACAACAACAAAGACAACAGCAAGTGAGAAGCGAGATAGATGAAAGTAGCAGTAGGTAGATAGAATTACCAGAGACTGTGGTCCAGTTTAAACGGAGTAGAGAATATTTAGGAAAGTTGGTTATATTGACGGAGTTTGAGAGTATATGGGAAAGAAGATGAAAGAAAGGCAAGGGAATAAATGAAGGAAATAAAGAATGAATGAAAAAAGGAAAGAGAGAAATGAAAGGAAGCGTGAATGGATGAATGAATAAAGCAAAAACAGAATGCAAGAAGAATGAAGGAAGGAAAGAATGAATTTAAGTTTATAAAATGAATGAAAAAGGGAACGAAGGAAAAAAAGAAGAGAAAGAATGAATGGATGAATGAATTAATGAAAGCAAGAAAGAAAGAAGGAGAGAAGGAAGGAAAGACAGAAAGAAAGAAAGAAAGAAAGAAAGAAAAGAAAAGATGAATGATTTTAAAAAATGAAAGCGAATGAAAGATTAAAAGAAAGAATTGATTAACTAATTAATCAATTAATGAAAGAAAGAATGAAAGAAAGAAGGAAAGAGAGAATGAATCACTAGAAAAGAATGAAAGAGTGAATGAAAGATTAAAAGAAAGAATGAATTAATTAATCAATTAATGAAAGAAAGAATGAATAAATGAATGAATGAAGAAAAGAACGAAATGATGAAAGAATGAAAGAAAGAGTGAGAAAATGAAATAAAGAAAGAGGTATAAGGATAGGAGAGAAAATTGATAAAAAAAAAAGACAGAAAATAAAAGATGAGAGGATGGTAAAATGGACGAAATACAGTCTTGTATGCGGTAGATTTGAATTACAAATTTTACCTCTTATTGATGTAATAGGGTAGAAATGTACGTAAGTCAGAATAAATAAAAATAAGTTCTACAGGTAAAATGCTATAAAAATAAAGTCAGAATTTAAAAACAGACACAATGTTGGCTAGCGGGGTAAAAAGTTTCAGAAAATGTCTTATTTGGCTGAAATGTAATAAATTTTAAGGAGAAAAACGATTAGTTTTAAATCTCTGAGCGAAAGATAGGTAATAACAGCGCTACAGAATAAAATCTATTTGCCAACGTAAAGTGGCAGTCCTGGTTAGGACGGTGTTATTACCTTTTTTTTTTACCCCCAGGAAAACATCTTTTTCAGCTGTAGCCAGCTAGAAAAGATGCTTACCTTGGGCTAAAAAATGTAGTAACATCGTCCTAAACAGGACTGCCACTTCATGTTGGCAAATAGATTTTACAATAAATATTAGTTAATGTAGACGATGTCGGCTGTTTGCTGACAACTCTCGATTTGTACATAATAATGACAACATAGTTTATATAATGATATTACACACACACACACACACACACACACACACACACACACACACACACACACACACACACACACACACACACACACACACACACACAAGGCAGCGAGCTGGCAAAATGATTAGCATGCCGGTCTAAATGCTTAACGGTATTTCGTCTGCCGCTACGTTCTGAGTTCAAACTTTGTCGAGGTCGACATTGCCTTTTATCCTTTCGGGAGTCAATTAAATAAGTACCTGGGAAACACTGGAGTCGATGTAATCGACTAGTCCCCTTCCCCCAAATTTCAGGCCTTGTGCCTATAGTAGAAAGGATATTATACACACATACATAAACTCGTACATGGATATATATGGATATATATGTGTGTAAATGTTTATATATATATGTATGTGTTGGAAGCATATATATATATATATATATATATATATATATATGTGTGTGTGTGTGTGTGTGTGTGTGTGTGTGTGTGTGTGTGTGTGTGTGTGTGTGTGTGTGTGTATTTGTGTGTGTATGTGTGTGTGTGTAGAAGGTTGAAAAGGAACACACAAGTTGATATATTAATAGAAAAAAGTCAAGGTAGAAAATGCTAAAATAATTTTATAAAAAACATTTCAGTGCCGGCTTCGGTCATTGAGACTTTTTCAACTGTAAGTATGGAATACAATTAAATTTTGGAAAAGACCTCGAACCCACAAGAGTAAACAAGAGAGACAGAGACAGGCAGAAAGAAGGAAAATGCCCCTTGTATTTGAATATTATGCAAATATTCTTTTAAAAAACTTTTCATTTAATCGTTTTC